>NC_092742.1:131488762-131788762 GCF_047496795.1 Chiloscyllium punctatum
TCAGGCTTGGGGTGGTATGTGGGGTGCACTGAGGGTCAGGTTGAGTGTGGTGTGTGGACGACGGTGAGTAACTGGTCTAGGGACGGTGCATAAGTGGTGGTGAGGGTCAGGCTTGGGGTGGTTTGTGGATGGTGGTGTGGGAAAGGCTGGGGGTGGTCTTTGAAAGGTGGTGAGGGTCAGCCTGAGGGTGATGTGTGGACGGTGGTGAGAGTCAGTCTCCGGGTGGTATGTGGACGGGGTGAGGGTCAGGCCAGGGATGTCGTGTGGACTGTAGTTTGCGTCAGGCTGGGAGCAGTACTGAACGGGAGTGAGGGTCAGGCTGGGGCGGTGTGTGAATGGCGGTAAGAGTCAGGCTGGGGGTGGTCCGTGGACGGCGGCGAGGGTCAGGCTTGGGGCGGTGTATGGAGGGCAGAAAGGTTCAGGCTGGTTTGTTGTGTGGACGGCGGTGGCAGTCAGGCTGGGTGTGTTGTGGAGACGGCAATGAGGGTCAGACTCGGGGCGGTGAGGGTCAGGCTGGGCCTGGTGTATGGACGGTGTTATGTTTCAGGCTGGGGACGGTATGAGTATGGCAGTCTTGGTCAGGCTGGACGCAGAGCTGAAAGGTGGTGAGGGTCAGATTAGGGGCGGTGTGTGGACAGCAGTGAGGTTCAGGCTTGGGGTGGTATGTGGGGTGCGCTGAGGGTCAGGTTGAGTGTGATGTGTGGATGGCGGTGAGCCTCTGGCTGGGGACGGTGCTTGAATCGCGGTGAGGGTCAGGCTTGGGGTGGTTTGTGGACGGTGGTGAGGGAAAGGCTGGGGGTGATCTTTGAAAGGTGGTGAGGCTCAGCCTGAGGGTGATGTGTGGACGGTGCTGAGAGTCAGTCTCCGGGTGGTATGTGGACGGCGGTGAGGGTCAGGCTGGGGATGTCGTGTGGACTGTAGTTCGCGTCAGGCTGGGAGCGGTGTGTGAATGTTGGTAAGGGTCAGGCTGGGGGCAGTATGTGAGGTACAGTGAGGTTCAGGCTATGGGCAGTGTGCAGACGGTGGTGAGGGTCAAGCTGGGGGTGGTGTGAGGATGGTGGTGAGGGTCAGGCTGTGGGTGGTGTGTGGACAGCGGTTAGTGTCAGGCTGGTGCGGTGTGTGAATATCAATGAGGGTCAGGCTGGGGGCGGTGTGTGGATGGCGTTGATGGTCAGGCTGGGACGGGTGTGTTGGGCTTCGGTTAAGGTCAGGCTGAGGGCGGTGTGTGCATTGTGCTGAGGAACAGGATGGGGACAGTGTTGGATACTGGTGAGGCCCAGTCTGGGTGCAATGTGTTGACGGCAGTGAGGCCCAGTCTGGGTATGGTGTGTGGACAGCTGTAAGGTACAGGTTGGGGCTGGTGTTGAATGGAATTGGAAGTCAGGCTGGCGGCAGTGTGCTCGGTGGTATGGGACAGGCTGGGGATGGTGTGCGGAAGGGGGTGAGGATCATGTTGGCACAGTATTGGATGGTGGTTAGGTACAGGCTGGGGGGGCAGTAAGTGGGGTGTGCTGAGGGTCAGGCTGAGTGCGGTGTGTGGACGGCAGTAAGGGTCAGGCTGGGGGCGGTGCCTGCACAGTGCTGAGGGACAGGCTGGGGATGGTGTTGGATACTGGTGATGGTTGGTCTGGGTGCGGTGTGTGGACAGCAGTGAGGGTCAGGCTAGGGGCGGTGTGTGGATGGCAGTGAGGGTCAGGCTGGGGGCGGTGTGTGGATGGCATCGACTGTCAGGCTGGGGGCAGTGTTGAGCAGCTTTTAGAGTCAAGCTGGGGGCAGTGTGTGGACGGCCGTAAGGGACAGGCTGGGGGCGGTGTTGAATAGAATGCTATTTGGAGTCAGGCTTGGGGCAGTCTGTGCACAGTGGTATTAGACAGGCAGGGGGCTGTGTGGGGAAGACGGTGAGGGTCAGGTTGGGACAGTATTAGATGGCGGTGAGGGTCAGGCTGGGGGTGGTGTATGGGCAGCATTAAGTTTCAGTCTAGGGGCAGTATGTGGGGTCCGGTGAGGTTCAGGCTGAGGGTGGTGCGTGGACGGCTGAGAGGGTCAGGCTGGGTGTTGTGTGCAGACAGCGTTGAGGTTCATGCTGAGGGTGGTGTGTGGACGGCAGTGAAGGTCAGGCTGGGAGCGGAGCTGGATGGTTGTGAGGTTCAGGTTGTGGGCAGTGAGTGGACGACGGTGAGGGTCGGCTGGGGGCGGTATGTGTGGTGCTCTGAGGGTCAGAATGGGAGTGGTGTGTGGACGGTGGTGAGGGTCAGCCTGGGGGTGATGTGTAGACAGTGATGAGAGTCAGTCTACAGGCAGTGTGTGCACGGCAGTGAGGGTCAGTCTGGGGTTGGTGTGTGGACGGCGGTTCGGGTCAGGCTGGGGGCCATGTGTGGACAGCGATGAGGGTCATGTTTGGGGGTGATGTCTGAACAGTGGTGAGGATCAGGCTGTGGGCGGTGAGTGGACATCAGTGAGAGTCAGGCTGGGGGCGGTGCATGGACGGCGGTGTCGGTCAGGCTTGGAGTGGTGTGGGTAATGCGGGGAGGGTCAGTTTGGGATGGTAATAGACGGCGGTGAGCGTCAAGCTGGGGGCGGTGTATAGGCGCCGTTATTTTCAGGCTGGGAACGCTATGTGGACTGCAGTGAGGTTCAGGCTGAGTGCGGTGTGTGGACGGAAGTGAATGTCAGGCTGGGGGCAGTGCTGGATGGCAGTGAGCGTAAGGTTGGGTTGGTGTGTGGGTGGCAATGAAGGTCAGGCTTGGGGCGGTGTTAGACTGCAGTGAGGGTCAGGTCAGGGGCAGTGTGTGGATGGCTGTGAGGGTCAGTCTGGCGAGGTTTGTAGTTATCAGTGAAGTTCAGGCTGGGGGTGGTGGGTGGACTGCGGTGAGGATCAGGCTTGGGGCAGTGTGTGGATGGTGGTGATGGTCAGGCTGCAATTGGACTCTGGGTAGCGATGAGTGTCAGATTGATGTTGGTGTTGAACAGTGGTGAGGTTCAGGCTGGGAGCATTGTGTGGACGGCGGCGAGGGTAAGGCTTCGGGGGTTGTGTGGATGGCTGAAAGCATCAGACTGGGGTGGTGTGTGGGCGGTGGTGTGGGTCAGGCTGGAGCTGGTGTGTGGATGGCAGTGAACATCAGACTACGGTCGTTTTGGACGGTGGTAAAGGCCAGGTTGAGGGTGGCGTGTGGACGGCAGTGAGGGTCAGGTCGGGGGTGGTGTGTGGACTTCGTGAGAGACAGGCTGGGGCAGCTGTGTGGACTGTGGTGAAGGTCAGGCTGGGTTAAGTGTGTGGATGGCGGTGAGGGTCAGGCTGGGGGTGGTGTCTGGGCAGCGGTGAGGGTCAGGTTGGGGCGGTGTTGATCATCATTGCGAATCAGCCTGGGAGCGGTGTGTGGATGGTGGTATGGGTCAGGATGGGGGTGGTGGGTGTATGGCGGTGAGGGTCAGGGTGGGGGCGCAGTGTGGCTTTCGGTGAGGATCAGGCTGATGTAGTGCTGAACAGTGGTAAGGTTCAGGCTTTGGGCAGTGTTTGGGCGGAGGTGAGGGTCAGGCTTTGGGCGGTGTGTAGATGACTGAAAGCATCAGGCTGGGGTCGTGTGTGAACGGTGGTGAGGGCCAGGCTAGGGGTGGTGTGTGGATGGCAGTGAACATCAGACGGGGGCGGTGAAAATGGTGGTGAAGGTCAGGCCGGGCATGGTGTGTGGACGTCAGTGAGAGTCAGGCTGGGGGCAGTGTGTGGACTGTGATGGAGGTTAGGCGGAGGTGGTGTGTGAACGGCAGTGAGGATCAGGCTGGGCACGGTTTGCAGTCGGTGGTGAGGTTCAGACTGTGGCGTTTTTGGACGGGGTTTGGGTCAGAGTGGGGCTGGTGTGTGGAAGGGTGTGAGGGTCAGGTTGGGGGCAGTGCATGCTCGGCGGTGAGGGTCAGGCATAGGATGGCGTGTCGACCTCGGTGAGGGTCAGGCTGGGTACGGTGCGTGGTCGTCAGTGAGGGTCAGGCTGGGGGCAGAGCGTGCACATCAGTGAGGTTCAAGCTGGGGGCGGTGTGTGGACGGTGGTGAGGGTCAGGTTGGGCGCAGTGGGTGCACGTCGCTGAGGGTCAGGCTGAGGTTGGTGTGTGGAGCTCGATAAGGGACAGGCTGGCGTTGCTGTGTGAACGTCAGTGAGGGTCAGGCTGGGGGCAGTGCGTGGAAGTCAGTGAGGGTCAGATTAGTGACAGTGCGTGGATGCCAGTGAGGGTCAGATTGGGGAAAGTGTGTGGACCTCGGAGGGTGCCATACTGGGGACAGTGCATGGAGTCGGTAAGGGCTAGAATGTGGACTGCAGTGAGGGTCAGGGTGGGGATGGTGAGTGGGTGGCAGTGATGGTCAGGCTGGGGGCCATGCATGGACTTCAGTGATGGTCAGGCTGGGGGTGGTGCGTGGACGGTGGTTAGGATCAGGTGGGGGCAGTGGGTGCACGTCTGTGAGGTCAGGCTGTGGTCGGTGCGTGGGCGTCGGTGAGGGTCAGGCTAGGGGTGGTGTGTGGACGGTGGTGAGGGTCAGTCTGGTGGCGGTGTGTGGATGTCAGTGAGGGTCAGGCTATGGGCGTTGTGTGGATGTCGGTGAGGGTCAGATTCTGGACAGTGCGTGGACGTCTGTGAGCGTCAGATTGGGGACGGTGCATGGACGTCGGTGAATGTCACTTAGGGGATGGTGAAAGGAGTCAGTGTAGGCCAGTCTGTCGACAGTGTGTAGACCGCGGTGAGGGTCAGCCTGGGGGTGGTGCATCGACGTCGGGGATAGTCAGGCTGAGGGCGGTGCATGGACAGTGGTGAGGGTCATGTTGGGAACAGTGAGTTGGCATTGGTGAGGGTCAGGCTGAGGGCAGTGTGTGGATGTCAGTAAGCGTCAGATTGGGGGCAGTATGTGGACATCGGTTTGAGTCAGACTGGAGGCGGAGAGTGGACGTCGGTGAGTGTCAGGCTGAAGACGGTGTTGGGGCAACGGTGACATTCAGGCAGGGGCCATTGTGTGGACGGCTGTGAAGGTCAGACTGGGGGTGGTGCGTGGACGGTGGTGACGGTCAGGTTGGGGGCAGTGGGCGCACGTCGACGAGGGCCAGGCTGGTGTCGGTGTGTGGATGTCAGTAAGGGTCAGGCTGGGGGCAGAATGTGGACATCGGTTTGAGTCAGACTGGGGGTAGAGCGTAGACGACTGTGAGGGTCAGACTTGTTGGTCTGTGGACAACAGTGAGGGTTTGGCTGGGGGTGATGTTGATACCTTTGCGTGTCAGGCTGGGGATGGTGTGTTGACATCGGTGAGTGTCATGCCGGGATCGGTGTGTGAACATCAGTGAGGGTCTGGCTTGGGGCAGTGTGTAGACAGTGGTGAGGGTCAGGCTGTGGACGATGTGTGGATGTCGGTAAGGGGCAGGCTATGGGCGGTGCATAGACGTCGGTGAGGGTCAGATTAGGGACAGTGCATGGACGTCAGTTAGGGTCAGATTAAGTACAGTGCATGGATATCAGTGAGTGTCAGACTGGGGTTGTACATGGACGTCGATGATGGTCAGGCTGGGGGCGGTGCATGGACGTCAGAGATGGTCGGGCGGGGATGGTGTGTGGATTGCGGTGTGGGTCAGGCTGGGGTCGGTGTGTGGATGGCAGTGATGGCCAGGCTGTGGGTTGTGTGTGGACAGCAGTGAGGGTCAGGCTGGTGCGGTGTGTGAATATGAATGAGAGTCAGATTGGGGACAGTGCAATGACGTCGGTGAGAATTAGACTGGGGTGGTGTTTGGACGGACGAGTGAGTTAGGCTTGGGGCCATGTGGGGGCAACAATGACAGTCAGGCTGGGAGCGGGATGAGGACCGGTGTGGGTCAGGTGGCGGGCACTGTGGGGACACCGGTGAGGGTCAGGCTGGGGGCGGTCTGTGAATGGCGGTGAGGGTCAGGCTGGGGCAGTGTGTGGACGGCAGTGAGGGTCAGGCTGGGGCATTGTGTAGACGTCGGCGAGGGTCAGGCAGGGGGCGGTGTGTGAACGGCAGTGAGGGTCAGGTTGTGGACGTTGTGTGGACATGGTTGAGGGTCAGCTTGGGGGCAGTGCGGGCACGTCAGTGAGGGTCAAGCTGGGGGCGGTGCGTGGACGATGGTGAGGGTCAGGTTGGGGGCAGTGGGTGCACGTCACTGAGGATCAGGCTGTGGTTCATGTGTGGACCTCGATAAGCGTCAGGCTGTAGGCAGTGTGTGAACGTCAGGGAGGGTCAGGCTGGGGGTGGTGCATGGACGTCAGAGATGGTCGGGCGGGGCGTGTGTGGACTGCGGTGTGGATCAGGCTGGGGTCAGTGTGTGGACGGCGGTGATGCTCAGTCTGTGGGTGGTGTGTGGACAGCGGTGAGGGTCAGGCTGGTGCGATGTGTGAATATCAAAAAGAGTCAGGCTGGGGGTGGTGTGTGGCAGTCGGTGAGATTCAGGCTGGAGGCGGTGTGTACACAGTGGTGTGGGTCAGGCTGGGGCTGGTGTGTTGACATCGGTGAGGGTCATGCTGGGATCTGTGTGTGAACATCAATGAGGGGAAGGTTGGGGGCGGTGTGTGGACAGCGGTAAGGATCAGGCTTCGGTTGGTGTCCGGACAGCGGTGAGGGACTGTCTGGGGACGTTGTGTGTACATGTTTGAGGGTCAGCTTGGGGGCAGAGTGTGGACGTCAGTGTGTGTCAGGCTGGGGCAGTGTGTGGACGGTGGTGAGGGTCAGGTTGGGCGCAGTGTGTGCACGTCGCTGAGGGTCAGGCTGTGGTTGGTGTGTGGACCTCGATAAGGGTCAGGCTGGAGTTGGTGTGTGAACGTCGGTGAGGGTCAGACTGGGGGCAGTGCATGGACGTCAGTGAGGGTCAGATTAGGGACAGTGCGCGGACGTCAGTGAGGGTCAGACTGGGGACAGTGTGTGGACCTCGGAGGGTGCCATATTAGGGACAGTGCATGGAGTCAGTGAAGGCTAGACTGTGGGCAGTGCCTGGACTGCAGTGAGGGTCAGAGTGGGGACGCTGAGTGGGTGGCAGTGATGGTCAGGCTGGGGGCGGTGCATGGACTTCGATGATGGTCAGGCTGGGGGTGGTGCGTGGACGGCAATGAGGCTCAGGTTGGGGGCAGTGGATGCATCTCGGTGAGGGTCAGGCTGGGGTCGGTGTGTGGATGTCAGTGAGGGTCAGGCTGGGGGCGGTATGTGGACATCGGTTTGAGTCAGACTGGGGGGTACCGTGGACGGCAGTGAGGGTCAGGCTGGGGTTTGTGTTGAATGTCGTAGCGAGTAAGTTTGGGGGCGGTGTGTGGACAGTGGAGAGGGTCAGACTGGGGATGGTGTGTGGACGTTGGTGAGGGTCAGATTAGGGACAGTGGGTGGACGTCGGTGAGGGTCAGATTGGGGACAGTGCATTGATGTCGGTGAGTGTCAGACTGGGTTTGTGCATGGACGTCGGTGAAGGTCAGGCTGGGGGCGGTGCATGGACGTCGAAGATGGTCGGGCGGGGGCGGCATGTCGATTGCGGTGTGGGTCAGACTGGGGTCAGTGTGTCGACAGCGGTGATGGTAATGCTGTGGGAGGTGTGTGGACAGCGGTGAGGGTCAGGCTGGTGCGGTGTGTGAACATCAATGAGGGTCAGGCTGGGAGTGGTGTGTTGATATCGGTGAGGGTCATGCTGGGATCGGTGTGTGAACATCAGTGAGGGGCAGGCTGGGGGCGGTGTGTGGACAGCGGTGAGGATCAGGTTGGGGGCGGTGTGTGGACATCAGTGACAGTCAGGCTGGGGGCGGTGTGTGGACGTTGGTGAGGGTCAAATTAGGGACAGTGCGAGGACGTCGGTGAGTGTCAGATTGGGGACGGTGCATGGAGTCAGTGTGGGACAGGCTGTGAGCAGTGTGTAGAACGCGGTGACGGTCAGCCTGGGGTTGGTGCATCGAAGTCAGGGATGGTCAGGCTGGGGGCGTTGCATGGACGGCAGTGAGGGTCAGGTTGGGGGCAGTGAGTGCACGTCAGTGAGGGTCAGGCTGTGGTCAGTGTTTGTATGTCAGTGAGCATTAGGCTGGGGGCTGTATGTGGACATCGGTTTGAGTCAGACTGGGGGCGGAGCGTGGATGTCGGTGAGTGTCAGGCTGAGGGCCGTGTTCTGGCAGCGGTGACGTTCAGGCAGGGGCCATTGTGTGGACGGCTGTGAGGGTCAGACTGGATCGGTGTGTGGACGGCAGCGAGGATCAGGCTGGGGATGGTGCGTGGACGGCGGTGATGGTCAGGCTGCAGTTGGCGTGTGGATGCCAGTGAGGGTTAGGCTGGGGGCAGTATGTGGACATCAGTGTGAGTCAGACTGGGGGCGGAGTGTGGACGGCTGTGAGGGTCAGACTGTGTTGGTGTGTGGACGGCAGTGAGGGTCAGGCTGGGGTGGTATGTGGATGTCAGTGAGGAGCAGGCTACAGGTGGTGCGTGGATGTCGGTGAGGGTCAGATTGGGGACAGTGCATGGATGTCGGTGAGTGTCAGATCGGGGGTGTGCATGGGCGTTGGTGACGGTTAGTCTCGGGACGGTGCAAGGACGTCGGAGATGGTCAGGCTGGGGTCGGTGTGTGTACAGCGGTGATGGCCAAGCTGTGGGTGGTGTGTGGATGGTGGTGAGGGTCAGGCTGGGGACGGTGTGTGGACATGGTTGAGGGTCAGGTTGGGGGCAGTGGGTGCACGTCGCTGAGGGTCAGGCTGTGATTGGTGTGTGGACCTTGATAAGGGTCAGGCTGGAGGTGTTGTGTGAACGTCGGTGAGGGTCAGGCTGGGGTCAGTGCGTGGACGTCGGTGAGTGCCATATTGTAGACAGTGCGTGGACTCCTCTGAGGGTCTGGGTGGGGACGGTGTGTGGGTGGCAGTGATGGTCACGCTGGGGGCGGTGCATGGACTTCGGTGATGGTCTGGCTGGGGATGGTGCGTGGACGGTGTTGAGGGTCAGGTGGGGGCAGTGGGTGCATGTCGGTGAGGGTCAGGCGGGGGTCGGTGTGTGGATGGCGGTGAGGGTCAGGGTGTGGGCAGAGCGTGGACGTTGCTGAGGGTCAGGCTAGGGGTAATGTGTGGACCTCGGTAAGGGTCAGGCTGGGGGCGATGTGTGGACGTCGGTGAGGGTCAGATTGCGGATGTTGAATGGATTCAGTGTGGGCCAAGCTGTGGGCAGTGTGTAGACCGCGGTGAGGGTCAGCCTGGGGGTGGTGCATCAACGTCGGGGATGGTCAGGCTGGGGGCGGTGCGTGGATAGCGGTGAGGGTCAGGTTGGGAGCAGTGGGTGCACGTCAGTGAGGGTCAGGCTGGGGTCAGTGTGTGGATGACAGTAAGTGTCAGATTGGGGGCAGTGCGTGGACATCAGTTTGAGTCAGCCTGGGGGCGCAGCATGGACGTCGGTGAGTGTCAGGCTGAGGGCAGTGTTGGGGCAATGGTGATGTTCAGGCAGGGGCCATTGTGTGGACGGCTGTGAGGGTCAGATTGGATCGATGTGTTTGGACGGCAGTGAGCGTCCGGCTGGGGGTGGTGCCTGGACGGCGGTGAGGGTCAGGTTGGGGGCAGTGAGTGCACATCAGTGAGGGTCAGGCTGGGGTCAGTGTTTTGATGTCAGTGAGCGTCAGGCTGGGAACAGAATGCGGACATCTGTTTGAGTAAGACTGCGGGCGGAGAGTGGATGGCGGAGAGTGTCAGGCTGAGGGGGGTGTTGGGGCAACAGTGACGTTAAGGCAGGGGCCATTGTGTGGACGGCTGTGAGGGTCAGAATGGGTCAGTGTGTGTGGACGGCTGTGAGGCTTAGACTGAGTCGGTGTGTGGACGCCGGTTAGGGTCAGGTTGGGGGCAGTGGGTGCACGTCGGAGAGTCTCAGGCTGGGGTCGGTGTGTGGATGTCAGTGAGCGGCAGGCGGTGGGCAGTATGTGGACATCGGCTTGAATCAGACTGGGGGCGGAGCGTGGACGACTGTGAGGGTCAAACTGTGTTGGTGTGTGGACGGCAGTGAGGGTCAGGCTGGGGGTGGTGTTGAATTGTGTTGCGAGTCAGGCTGAGGGCGGTGTGGGGGCAGTGTGTGGACAGTGGTGATTGTCTGGCTGGGGACCGTGTATGAACGTCAGTGAGGGGCAGGCTATGGGCGTTGCGTGGATGTCGGTGAGGGTCAGATTAGGGACAGTGGGTGGATGTCGGTTAGGGTCAGATTAGGGACAGGGCATGGATGTTGGTGAGTGTCAGGCTGGGGGTGTGCATGGGCATCGGTGACGGTCAGGGTGGGGACGGTGCATAGATGTCGTAGATGGTCAGGCTGGGGGTGGTGCGTGGATTGCGGTTTTGGTCAGGCTGGGGTCGGTGTGTGGACAGCAGTGATGGTGAGGCTGTGGGTGGTGTGTGAACATCAGTGAGGGTCAGGCTGGTGGTGCTGTGTGGCGGTTGGTGAGGTACAGGCTGTGGGCGGTGTTTGGACGGCGGTGTGTGTCAGGCTGGGGCTGGTGTGCTGACATCAGTGAGGGTCATGCTGGAATCGGTGTGTGGACGTCAGTGAAGGGCAGGCTGGGAGCCGTGAGTGGACGTCTGTGTGGGTCAGGCTGGGGGCAGTGCGTGGACGTCGTTGAGTGTCAGATTAGAGACAGTGCATGGACGGCGGTGAGGGTTAGATTGGGGACAGTGCGTGGAAGTCGGTGGGAGTCAGATTTGGGACGGTGCTTGGAAGTTGGTGAGTGTCAGATTGGGGAAGGTTCATGGAGTCGGTGAAGGCCAGGTTGTGGGCACTGCGTGGACGGCCATGAGGGTCAGGCTGGCGACGGTGAGTGGGCGGCAGTGATATTCAGGCTGAGGGCAGTGCATGGACGTCGGTGAGGGTCAGGCTGGGGGAAGTATTTGGACGTCAGTGAGGGTCAGGCTGGGGACGGTGTGAGGACGTCTGTGAAGGTTAGCCTGTGTCGGTGTGAGAATGGTGGTGTGGGTCAGGCTGGGGTTGGTGAGCGACATCGGTGAGGGTCATGCTGGGACCAGTGTGTGGACATCAGTGAGGGGCAGGCTGGAGGTAGTGCATGGACGTCAGTGAGGGCCATGCTGGGAGTGGTGGTCGTCGTCATTGAGGGTCAGAATGGGGGCGGTGTGTGGATGGCAGTGAGGGGCAGTGCGGGGTAGTTAGTGGATTGTGGTGCGGGTCACTCTGGGGATTGTCTGTGGACAGCAGTGAGTGACAGGCTGGGTGCAGTGTGTGTACGGCAGTGAAGGTTAGGTGGGGGGCGTTGTGTGGACAGTGGTGAAGGTCAGGCTTGGGGGCAGTGTTGGTGCAATGGTGATGGTCAGGCAGTGGGCAGTGTATGGATGTTGGTGAGGATTAGGCTGGGGACGGTGTAGTGACGGCAGTAAGGGTCAGGCTTGGGGCGTTGTGTGGACAGAGGTGAAGGTCAGGCTGGGGGTTTTCGGTGAGGGTCTGGCTGAGGGTGGTGTTGAACAATGGTGAGGTTCAGGTGTGGGCGTTGTGTGGGTGTCGGTGAGCGTCATGTTTCGGGCGGTGTGTGGACGTCGGTGAGAGTCAGACTGGGCATGGTGAGCAGACTTCGCTGAAGATTAGACTGGGGCGTTGTGTGGACGTCGGTGAAGATTAGACTGGGGCAGTGTGTGGACAGCGGTGTGGGTCAGGCTGGGACCAGTGTGTTGACATCGGTGAGGGTCATGCTGGCGGTGGTGTGTGCTCGTCGTTGAGGGTCAGAATGGGGGCGGTGTGTGGATGGCAGTGAGGGGCAGTGTGGGGGTGGTTAGTGGATCGTGGTGAGGGTCACTCTGGGGATTGTGTGCCAACGGCTGTGAATGACAGGCTGGGTGCGGTGTGTGTACGGCAGTGAAGGTCAGGCGGGGGGCAGAGTTTGGACGGCGGTGAGGGTCAGGCTGGTGTCAGTGTGTGGAAGGCAGTGAGGGTCAGGCTGGGGTCAGTGTGTGGACAGCGGTGAGGATCAGCCTGTAGGCGGTGCGTGGACGTCGGTGAGAGTCAGACTGGGCATGGAGAGTGGACTTCGGTGAAGATTAGACTGGGGCGTTGTGTGGCCGTCGGTGAAGATTAGTTTGGGGCAGTGTGTGGACAGCGGTGTGGGTCAGGCTGGGACCAGTGTGTTGACATCGGTGAGGCTCATGCTGGGATCGGTGTGTGGACATCAGTAAGGGGCAGGCTGGCAGTGGTGTGTGCTCGTCGTTGAGGGTCAGAATGGGGCGGTGTGTGGATGGCAGTGAGGGGCAGTGTGGGGGTGGTTAGTGGATAGTGGTGAGGGTCACTCTGGGGATTGTGTGCCAACGGCTGTGAGTGACAGGCTGGGTGCGGTGTGTGTACGGCAGTGAAGGTTAGGCGGGGGGCAGAGTTTGGACGGCGGTGAGGGTCAGGATGGGGCCAGTGTGTGGAAGGCAGTGAGGGTCAGGCTGGGGATGGTGTGTGGTTTTGCGTGAGGATCAGAATGGGGACAGTGTGTGCACCTCAGTGAGCGTCAGGCTGGAGGTGGAGTGTTGATGGTAATGAGGGTCAGTTTGTGGGCAGTGCGTGCACTTCAGTGAGGATCAGGCTGGGGTCAGTGTGTGGTCAGCGGTGAGAGTCAGGCTGCAGGCGGTGCGTGGACGTCGGTGAGAGTCAGACTGGGCGTCGTGCGTGTACGTTGCTGTGGGCCAGGCTGAGGGCAGTGTTGAGGCAATGTTGATGGTCAGGCTGTGGGCGGTGTATGGAAATCGGTGACGGTCAGGCTGGGTACAGTGTGTGGACGGCAGTGAGTGTCAGGCTTGGTGCATTGTGCAGATGGCGTTGAAGGTCAGGCTTGGGGTGGAGTGTGGGCAGCGGTGAGGGACAGGCTGTGGCGGTGTTCAACATCGTTGCCATTCAGCCTGTGAGCGGTGTGTGGACGGTGGTATGGGCCAGGGTAGGCGTGGTGAGTGGATGGCGGTGAGGTCAGGCTTGGGGGCAGTGTTGTGTCAATGGTGATGGTCAGACAGTGGGCGGTGTATGGATGTTAGTGAGGGTCAGGCTGGGGACAGTGTGTGGACGGCAGAGGTTCAGGCTTGGGGCATTGTGTGGACAGCGGTGAAGGTCAGGCTGGGGATGGAGTGGGGCTTACAGTGAGGATCAGGCTGGGGGTGGAGTGTAGCTTTCAGTTACGGTCAGGCTGAGGGTGGTGTTGAACTTTGATGAGGTTCAGGCTGGGGGCGTTGTGCGGATGTCTGTGAGCATCAGGCTTCGGGCGGTGTACGGACGTCGGTGACCGTCAGGCTGGGCATGGTGAGCGGACGTTGTTGAGAGTCAGGCTGGGGGTCACGGGTGGACATCGGTGAAGATTAGACTGGGGCGGTGTGTGGACTGCGGTTTGGATCAGGGTGGGGCTGGTGTGTGGACATTGGTGAGGATCATACTGGGTCGGTGTGTGGACGTCAGTGAAGGTCAGGCTGGGGCGGTGTGTGGACGTCAGTGAGGGTCAGGCTGGGGGCGATGTATGGACGTCGCTGAGAGTTGAAAATGCGGGCGGTTTGTGGATGGCAGTGAGGGGCCATCTGGGGGTGTTTAGTGGACTGTACTTGGGTCACTCTGGGGAATGTATGTGGGCGGCTGTGAGTTTCAGGCTGATTGCGGTGTGTGTACGGCAGTGTAGGTCAGGCGATGGGCTGTGTGTGGATGGCAGAGAGTGTCCGGCCGGAGGCAGTGTGTGGATGGCGGTGAGGGTCATGCTGGGGATCGTGTGTGGACGTGGGTGAGGGTTGGAATGGTAACTGAGCGTGCACTTTAGTGAGGGTCAGGCTGAGGGTGGTGTGTTGACGGCAATGAGGGTCAGGCTTGCGGCGGTTGGTGGACGGCGGTGAGGGTCAGTTTGGAGACACAGCGTGCACGTCCGTGAGGGTCAGGCTGGATTCAGTGTGTGGACGGTGGTAAGGGATAGGCTGTGGGCGGTGTGTGGATGGTGCGGGGTCAACGGTGACGGTATCAGACTGGGGTGGTGTGTCGACAGTGTTGCGGGTCAGGCATGGGGTGGTGTGTGTACGGCAGTGAAGGTCAGGCTGGTGACAGCGCGTGCACGTTGGTTAGGGTCAGGCTGGGGC
This sequence comes from Chiloscyllium punctatum, assembly GCF_047496795.1. Taxonomy (NCBI): domain Eukaryota; kingdom Metazoa; phylum Chordata; class Chondrichthyes; order Orectolobiformes; family Hemiscylliidae; genus Chiloscyllium; species Chiloscyllium punctatum. The sequence goes on from NC_092742.1 coordinate 131,502,815, forward strand.
AGTGTTTTGACGTCAATGACGGTCAGGATGGGGGTGGTGTGTGGATAGCGGTGAGGGTCAGTTTGGGGGCACAGCATTCACGTCGGTGAGGGTCAGGCTGGGTTCAGTTTGTGGACGGTGGTGAGGGTTAGGCTGGGGGCAGTGCTTGGATGTTGGTGAGAGTCAAGCCGGGGGTGGTTGTTGGGCAACGCTGACGGTCAGGATGTGGGCGGTGTATGGATGTCAGTGAGGGTCAGGCTGGGGGAGGTGTGTGGACGGCAGTGAGTGTCAGGCTGGGCGGTATTAAATGGCGTTCTTAGTCCGCCTGGGAGCGCTGTGTGGACAGTGATATGGGTCAGGACAGGGGCGATGTGTGGATGGAGGTGAGAGTCAGGCATGGGTCAGTGTGTGGACAGTGGTGAGAATCAGGCTTCGGGCGGTGTGTGGACATCGGTGAGAGTCAAGCTGGGGGTGGTCGTTGGGCAACGCTGACGGTCAGGATGTGGGCGGTGTATGGATGTCAGTGAGTGTCAGGCCGGGGGCGGTGAATGGACGTTGGTGAGAGTCAGACTGGGGATGGTGCGTGGACATGGGTGAGCGTCAGATTGGGGACGTTGCATGGATGTCAGTGAGGGCCTGGCTGTGGGCCGTGTATGAATGGCAGTAAGGTTCAGGCTGGAGATGGTGAGTGAGCGGCAGTGATCGTCAGGATGGAGCGGTGCATGCACGGGGGTGAGAGTCAGGCTGGGGGCAGTGCATGTATCTAAGTATTGGTCAGGCTGGAGGCAGTGCGTGAACATCGGTGAGAGTCAGACTGGGGGCGGTGTGTGGACAGCGGTGTTGTTCAGATTGCAAGCGAAGTGGTGGCAATGGTGACGGTCAGACGTGGGGTGATGTGTGGACAGCAGAGCGGGCCATGCATGGGGTGGTGAGTGGACGGCGGTGAGGGCCAGGCTGGGGGAGGTGTGTGTACATTAGTGAAGGTCAGGCTGGGGACGGTGTGTGGACATGGGTGATGGCCAGAATGGGGGCAGTGCATGCATGTCGGTGAGGGTCAGGTTGGGGGTGTGTGTTGACGGGAATGAGGATCAGGCTGGGGGAGGTGTGTGTATGGTGGTGAGGGTAAGTTTGGGAGCAGAGTATGCACATTGATGAGGGTCAGGCTGGGGCCGGTGCATGGGCAGTGGTGACGGTCAGTCTGTGGGCAGTGTATGGGTGTCAGTGAGGGTGAGGCTGGGGGCAGTGTGTGGATGGCAGTGAGGGTCAGGCTGTGGGCGGTTGGGGCAACAGTGATGGTCAGGCTGTGGGCGGTGTATGGATGTCAGTGATGGTCAGTCTGGGGGCGATGTGTGGACAGCAATGAGGTTCAGGCTGGGGCGGTGCCTTGAAGATGGTGATGGTCAAGCTGGGGGCGGTGCGTGGATATCGGTGAGCATCAGGTTGGGGGCAATGTGTGCACATCAGTGAGGGTCAGGCTGGGGTTAGTGTGTGGACGTCGCTGAACGTCAGGCTGGGGGTAGTGTGTGGACATTGGTGAGAGTCAGACTGGTGGTGCATGAACGTCGGTGAGGGTCAGGCTGGGGGCAGTGGGTGGACGGCGGTGAAGGTCAGATTGGGGGCAGAGGGTGCACATTAGTGAGGGTCAGGCTGGGATTAGTGTATGGACGCCGCTGAATGTCAGGCTGGGGGCAGTGTGTGGACGTTGGTGAGAGTCAGACTGGTGGCGCATGAACGTCAGTGAGGGTCAGGCTGTGGCGGTGTGTGAATGGTGATGAGGGTCAGTTTGGGGGCAGAGCATGCATGTCGATGAGGGTCAGGCTGTGTTTGGTATATGGACAGTGGTGAGGGACAGGCTGTCGGCGGTGTGTGGACGGTGGTGAGGGTCTGGCTGCGTGTGGTGCTTGGACATCGGTGAGAGACAGACTGGTGTCAGTGCTTGGACGTCAGTGAGGGCCAGGCTGGGGGCGGTGTTAAACGGCGTTGTTAGTTAGCCTGGGAGCGGGGTGTGCACGGTGATATGGGTCGGGATTGGGGTGGTGTGTGGATTGATTTGAGAGTCAGGCTTGGGTTGGTGTGTGGATGGCAATGAGGATCAGACTTGGGGCAGTGTGTGGACGGTGGTGAGGGTCAGCCTTCGGGCGGGTGTGTGGATGGCTGAGAGCATCAGGCAGGGGCAGTGTGTGGACGGTGGTGAGGGTCAGGCTGGCGGTGATGTGTGGATGTCAGTGAGAGTCAAGATGGGGGAGGTGTGAGGACATCGGTGAGCATCAGGCTGGAGGTGGTGTGTGGACGGCAGTGAACATCAACTGGGGGCGGTGTGTGGATTTCACTCAGGGTCAGGCTGGTTGGCAGTGTGTTGATGGCGGTGAGGTTCAGTCTGGGGGTTTAGTCTGGGCAGCAGTTAGGGTCAGGCTAGGGCGGTGTTGAACATCGTTGTGAGTCAGCCGGGGAGTGGTGTGTGGACGGTGGTATGGGTCAGGATGGGGTGGTGAGTAGAAGGCGCTGAGGATCAGGCTGGGGGCGGTGTGTGGACTGTGGTGAAGGTCAGCCTGGGGGCAGTGTGTGGACGACTGTGAGGATCAGGCTGGGCGCAGTTTGCGGTTGGCAATGAGGGTCAGAGTGGGGTGTATTCGACGGCGGTGAGGGTCAGAGTGGGGGCCGTGTGTGGAAGGGTGTGTGGGTCAGGCTGGGGGCGGTGCGTGGATGGCAGTGAGGGTCAGGCTGGTGGTGGAGTGTGGGCAGCGTTGAGGGTCAGGCTAGGGCGGTGTTGAACCTCGTTGCGAGTCAGCCTGGGAGCAGTGTTAGAACGGTGGTATTGGTCTTGGTGGGTGTGGTGAGTGAACGGTGTTGAGGGTCAGACTGTGGTCAGTGTATGGCTGTCAGTGAGAATCAGGCTGGGAACGGTGTGTGGAAGGAAGTGAGGGTCAGGCTTGGAGCATGGTGTGGAGGGCATTGAGGGTCAGGATGGGGTTGGAGTTTGACCATCAGTGAAGGTCAGGCTGAGGGTGGTGTTGAACAGTGGTGAGGTTCAGGATGGGGATGTTGTGTGGAGGGTCAGGCTTCGGGTTGAGTGTGCAATTCGGTGAGCGTTAGGCTGGAGATGGTTAGTGGATATCAGTGAGAGTTAGGCTGGGGGTGTTGTGCGGATGTTGTTGAAGATTAGAAAGGGGCAGTGTGTGGATGGTGGTTTAGGTCAGGCTGCAGCCGGTGTGTGGACATCGATGAGGGTCACGCTGTGGGCAGTGTGTGGACGTCGGTGAGGGTCAGACTGGGTGCAGTGCGTGGGCGTCGGTGAGGGTCAGATTAGGGAAAGTGCGTGGACGTCACTGAGGGTCAGATGGGGACAGGGCGTGGGCGTCGATGAGAGTCAGACTGGGGATGGTGCCTGGACGTCGGTGAGTGTCAGATTGGGGACGGTGCATGGAGTCAGTGAGGCCCAGGCTTTGGGGAGTGCGTGGACGGCGATGACGGTCAGGTTGTGGATGGTGAGTGGGCAGCAGTGATGGTCAGCTGGGGGCGGTGCGTGGACGGCGGTGAGGGTCAGGTTGGGAGCAGTGGGTGCACATCGATGAGGGTCAGGCTGGGTCTGGTGAGTGGATGTTGGTGAGAGTCAGGCTGGGGGCGTTTTGTGGACGGTGGTGAGGGTCTGGCTGGGGGCGGAGTGTGTATGGTGGTGAGTGCCAGGCTGGGAACCGTATGTAGATGGCGGTGAGAGTCAGACTGGGATGGTGTGTGGACATCAGTGAGTGTCAGGTTGGGTGCCGTGTGTGGACGTCAGTGAAGGTCAGGCTATTGGTGGTGTGTGCACGACGGTGAGGGTCGGGCTGGGGATGGTGTGTGGACAATAGTGAGTGTCAGGTTGGGGGCGGTGTGTGGACGTTGATGAGGGTCAGGCTGGGGATGGTGTGTGGATGTTGGTAAGGGTCAGATTGGGGACAGCGCGTGGACGACGGTGAGAGTCAGATTGGGGATGGATCATGGAGACGATGAGGGCCAGGCTGTGGGCAGTGCGTGGACCAGCGTATTGGTCAGGCTGGGAGCGGTGCATGGATGGTGGTGAGGGTCAGGTTGTAGGCAGTGGGTGCACATCGGTGAGGGTCAGGCTGGGATCGGTGTGTGGATGTCAGTGAGGATCAGGCTAGGGGTTGTATGGGGACGTCGGTGAGAGTCGGACTGTGGGGAGCGTGGACGTCGTTGAGTGTCAGGCTGGAGGTGGTTTTGGGGCAACGGTGTCATTCAGGCAGGGGTCATTGTGTGTGGACAGGTATGAATGTCAGACTGGGGGCGGGGTGTGGACGTCAGTGATGGTCAGGCTGGGGGTGGTGTGTGGATGGCGGTGATTGTCAGGCTGTGGGTGGTGTTGAACGCCGTTGCGAGTCAGGCTGTGGGCGGTATGTGGACTGTGGTGAGGGTCAGGCTGTAGATGGTGTGTCGACGTCGGTGAGGGTCTGACTCTCACCGAAAGCCACACTCCACCCCCAGCCTGACCCGCCCCGACGTCCTCTCACCACCCCCATTCTGACCCATAGCACCGTCCACACACTGCGCCCTATGCTGACTCGCAATGACATTTAACATTGCCCCAGCCTGACCCTCACCGGTGCCCACACTCCACCCCCAGCCTGACACTCACCACCGTCCATACAATGCCACAAGCCTGATCCCACCGCCGTCCTCACACCGACCTAACACTGACTCTCACCTCTATCGACACACCATCCCTAACCCCTCAACTGAGTGTGAGCGGTTCAGCGTGACGGTGATAGAGTGAGTGTGAATTGGTCAGGGTGACGGTGATGGATTGAGTGTGAGGTTGTCAGGGTGATGGTGATGGAATGAATGTGAGGGGGTAATGTTTACGGTGATGGAGTGTGTGTGAGTGGGTCAGTGTGATGGAGATGGAGTGAGTGTGAGTTGGTCAAGGTGACGGTGATGGATAAAGTGTGAGAAGATCAGGATGACGGTGATGGAGTGCATGTGAGGCGGTCATGCTGATGGTGATGGAGTGAGAGTGAGGGTGTCAGGGTGACGATGATGGAATGAGTGTGTGGTGGTAAGGGTGAAGTTGATGGAGTGAGTGTGAAGGGGTCGTGTGACAGTGAAGAAGTGAGTGTGAGGTTGACTGGTTGATGGTTGTGGAGTGAGTCTGAGGGCATTAGTCTGACGGTGATGGAGTGAGTGTGAGGGGGTCAGTGTGATGCTGCTGGATTGAGTGTGAGAGAGTCACTGTGACGGTGATGGAGTGAGTGTGAGGGGGTCAGTGTGTCAGTGATGGAGTAAGTGTGAGGGGTATTGGTGATGGTGATGAATTCAGTGTGAAGGGGTCAGTGTGACTGTGACGGAATGATTGTGAGGGTGTCGATGATGATCATGGAGTGAGTGTGAGGGGGTCACAGTGACGGTGATGGAGTGATTGTGAGGGGTTAGGGTGACGGTGATGGAGTGAGTGTGAGTTGGTCAGGGTGACAGTGGTGGATTGAGTGTGCGGGGGTCAGTGTGACAGTAATGGAGAGAGTCTGAGATGGTGAGGGTGACGGTGATGGAGTGAGAGTGAGGGTGTCAGGGTGACAATGATGGAATGCGTGTGGGGCAATAAGGGTGAAAGTGATGGAATGAGTGTGAAGGGGTCAGTATGACAGTGAAGGAGTGAGTGTGAGGTTGAGTGGTTGATGGTTGTGGAGTGAGTGTGAGGAGATGAGTCTGATGGTGATGGAGTGAGTGTGAGGGGGTCCGTGTGATGCTGCTGGAGTGAGTGTGAGAGGGTCACTGTGATGGTGATGGAGTGAATGTGAGGGGTCAGGGTGACTGTGATGGAGTGAGTGTGAGGGCGGTCAGGGTGATGGTGATGGAGTGAGTGTGAGATTGTCAGTGTGACAGTGATGGAGTGAGTGTGAGGGGATTCAGGGCAGTGGCCATGGAGTGGGTGTGGGGGGATGAGTGTGACGGTGATGGAGTGAGTGTGAGGAGGTCAGGGTGACAGTGACGGAGTGAGTGTGAGGGAAAGAGTGTGACGGTGATGAAGTGAATGTGAGGGTGTCAGGCTGACAGTGACAGAGTGAGTGTAAGGGGGTCAGGGTGACACTGATGAAGTGAGTGTGAGGGGGTAAGGGTGATAGTGAAGGAATGAGTGTGAGGGGGTCACTGATCACCTCACACTCCATCACCATCACCCTGACCCCCTCAGACTCACGCAATCACTGTCACTGTGATTCCCTCACACTCACTCCATCACTCTCATACTGATCTCGTCACACTCATTCCATTACTGTCACCCTTAATCTTGCACAATCATTCCATCACCGTCAGCATGACGCCTTCACACTCACTCCATCATGTTCACCCTGACCCTGTCACACTCACGCGATCACAGTCACACTAACCCCTTCACACTTACTCCATCACCGTCACAGTGATCCCCTCACACTCACTCCAGTACCATCACACTGATCCCCTCACACTCACTTCATCACCATCCTACTGACCCCCTCACACCCACTCTATCACTGTCATCCTGACCCTTCATGCTCCCTCCATCAATGTGACCCTGACCACCTCACACATCACTCCATCACCGTCACCCTGACACCCTCACACTCACTCCATCACCGTCACCCTAAACCTCTCACAAACATCCCATCACCATCACCATGACCCCTTCACACTCACTCCATCACTCTCATACTGATCCCCTCACACTCACTCCAGTACCATCACACTGATCCCCTCACACTCACTTCATCACCAACCTACTGACCCCCTCACACCCACTCTATCACTGTCATCCTGACCCACTCACACTAACTCCATCACCATCATCCTGACCCCTCATGCTCCCTCCATCAATGTGACCCTGACCACCTCACACATCACTCCATTACCGTCACCCTGACACCCTCACACTCACTCCATCACCGTCACCCTAAACCTCTCACAAACATCCCATCACCATCACCATGACCACTTCACACTCACTCCATCACCTTCACGCTTATCGCCACACACTCACTCCATCGCCATCACACTGAGCCCCTCACACTAACTCCATCATCGTCACCCTGACCCTCTCAACCTCAATCCATCACTGTCACCCTGATCCCCTCAGACTCACTCCATCACCCTCACGCAGAAACCCTCACACTCACACCATCACAGACACACTGACGCATTCACACTCACTCCATCACCTTCACAGTGATCGCATCACACTCTCTCCATCACCATCACCCTGACCCCCTCACACTCACAAATCGTCACACTGATATCCTCACACTCAGTCAATCACAGTCACCCTGACCCCCCTCACAATCACTACATCACTGTCACACTGACCCCTCACATTCACTCCATCACTGTCACACTGACCCCCTCACACTCACTCCTTGATTGTCACCCTGCTCCCCTCAGACTCACTCCATCACTGTCACCATGAAAGCCTCACACTCCCTCCATCACAGTCACACTGATTCATTCACACTCACTCAATCACCATCACAGTGAACCCATCACAGTCACTCCATCACCGTCATCCTGACACACCCACATTCACTCCATCACCGTCACCCTATCCTCCTCACACTCACTCCATCACCGTCACCCTGACCTCCTCACACTCACTCCATTACCGTCACCCTGACAACACCCACACTCACTCCATCACCACCCTCCTGATCCCCTCACAATCTTTCCATCACCGTCTCCTTGACCCTCTCACACTGACTCCATCACTGTCATACGGACCTCCTCACACTCACTCCATCACAGTAACCCTGAAACCCTCACACTCACGCGATCACAGTCATTCTGACCCCTTCACACTTACTCCATCACCATCACAGTGATCACCTCACACTCACTCCAGCACCATCACACTGATCCCCTCACACGCATTCCATCACCGTCACACTGACCCAATCACGCCCACTCTTTCACTGGCACCCTGACACATGCACAATCACTCCATCATCATCAGCCTGACCCCCTCACTCTCACTCCATCACCGTCACCCTGACGCCCTCACAGTAACTCCATCACTGTCACACATATACCCTCACACTCACTCCTTCATCGTCTCCCTGATCCCCTCAGACTCACTCCATCACCGTCACCCTGACTCCCCACACTAACGCCATCAGTCACACTGATCCATTCACACTCACTGCATCACCGTCACAGTGATCTCATCACATTCACTCAGTCACCGTCACCCTGACCCGCACACTCTCTCCATCACTGTCACCCTGTCTTCCTCACACACACTCCATTACCGTCACCCTGACAACCTCCACCCTCACTCCATCACAACCCTCCTGACCCCCTCACAATCTTTCCATCACTGTCACCCTGACCTCCTCACACTCCATCACTGTCACCCTGACTCCCACATATTCACTCCATCACCGTCACCCTGACCGCCTCACACTGACTCCATCAGCATCACACTGACAATCTCAGACTCACTCCATCAGGGTCATACTGATCCCCTTGCACTCAATCCATGACCATCACCCTGACCATCTCACACTCACTCCATCTCCAACTGACTGACCCCCTCACACTCACTCCATCACCATCACTATGATCCCCTCATACTAACTCCATCTCTGTCACAATGATCCCCTCACGCTCACTCCATCACCGTCATCCTGACCCTCTCACAGTCACTGCATCACCGTCATCCTGACCCTCTCGCACTCACTCCATCATCGTCACTCTGATACCCATACACTCACTCAATCACAGTCAACCTGACCCCCTCACACTCACTCCATCATCGTCACCCTGACCCACTCACACTCACACGATCACAGTCATTCTGACGCCTTCACACTTACTCTATCACCGTCATCCTTAACCTCTCACAATCATTCCGTCACCGTCACCATGACCCCGTCACACTCACTCCATCACAGTCACCCTGACCGCCTCACACTCACTCCATCACAGTCACCCTGCCCGCTCACTATCACTCCATCATCATCACATTGACCACCTCACACTCACTCCATCACCATCATCCTGACCCCCTCACACTTCCTCCATCACCGTCACTCTGGCCAACTCACACTCACGCGATCAGAGTCACCCTGGCCCCCTCACACTCACATGACCACAGACACACTAACTTCTTCACACTTACTCCATCACTGTCACAGTGATCCCCTCACACTCACTCTATCACTGCCAACCTGACACGCTCACAATCACTCTATCACCATCACCCTGACCACCTCATACTCATTCCATCACTGTCACTCTGACGTCATCACACTCATTCCATTTCTGTCACCTGGCAACACCCACACTCTCTCCATGACAACCGTCCTGACCCCCTCACAATGTTTCCATCACTGTCATCCAGACCTCTTCACACTCCATCACTGTCATCCTGACTCCCACATACTCACTCCATCATCGTCACCATGACCCCCTCACACTCACTCCATCACGATCTCCCTAACCCCCTCACTCTCACTCTATCACCGTCATGCTGACCCTCTCAGACTCACTCCATCACCATCATCTTGACCCCCTCACACTCACTCCATCAGCATCATACTGAACCCTTCACACTCACTCCACCACCGTCACCCGGACCCATTCACACTCGCTCCATCACCGTAACCATGACCCCCTCACACTCACTCCATCATCGTCACACTGATACCCTTACACTCACTCCATCACAGTCACCATGAACCCCTCACACTCACTCCATCACCGTCATCCTGACCCTCTCACAGTCACTGCATCACCGTCATCCTGACCCTCTCGCACTCACTCCATCATCGTCACTCTGATACCCATACACTCACTCAATCACAGTCAACCTGACCCCCTCACACTCACTCCATCATCGTCACCCTGACCCACTCACACTCACACGATCACAGTCATTCTGACGCCTTCACACTTACTCTATCACCGTCATCCTTAACCTCTCACAATCATTCCGTCACCGTCACCATGACCCCGTCACACTCACTCCATCACAGTCACCCTGACCGCCTCACACTCACTCCATCACAGTCACCCTGCCCGCTCACTATCACTCCATCATCATCACATTGACCACCTCACACTCACTCCATCACCATCATCCTGACCCCCTCACACTTGCTCCATCACCGTCACTCTGGCCAACTCACACTCACGCGATCAGAGTCACCCTGGCCCCCTCACACTCACATGACCACAGACACACTAACTTCTTCACACTTACTCCATCACTGTCACAGTGATCCCCTCACACTCACTCTATCACTGCCAACCTGACACGCTCACAATCACTCTATCACCATCACCCTGACCACCTCATACTCATTCCATCACTGTCACTCTGACGTCATCACACTCATTCCATTTCTGTCACCTGGCAACACCCACACTCTCTCCATGACAACCGTCCTGACCCCCTCACAATGTTTCCATCACTGTCATCCAGACCTCTTCACACTCCATCACTGTCATCCTGACTCCCACATACTCACTCCATTATCGTCACCATGACCCCCTCACACTCACTCCATCACGATCTCCCTAACCCCCTCACTGTCACTCTATCACCGTCATGCTGACCCTCTCAGACTCACTCCATCACCATCATCTTGACCCCCTCACACTCACTCCATCAGCATCATACTGAACCCTTCACACTCACTCCACCACCGTCACCCGGACCCATTCACACTCGCTCCATCACCGTAACCATGACCCCCTCACACTCACTCCATCATCGTCACACTGATACCCTTACACTCACTCCATCACAGTCACCATGAACCCCTCACACTCACTACATCACCGTCACCCTGACGCTCACACACTCAAGTGATCACAGTCACACTGACCCCTTCACATTTAATCCATCTCTATCACTGATCCGCTCACCCTCACTCTATCAATGTCACCCTGACCCCTCACTCTCACTCCATCAACATCACCCTTAACCTCTCACAATCATCCCGTCACCGTCACCATGACCCTGTCACACTCACTCTATCACAGTCACCTTGACTGCCTCATCCCCATTCCATCACCATCACCAAAACACCCTCACACATACTCTATCACAGTCACCCTGACCCCTCACACTCACTCCATCGCCATCACCCTGACCCTCTCACACTCAAGCGATCAGTCACACTGACCCCTTCACATTTACTCCATCTCCATCAAACTGATTCACTCACCCTAACACCATCAATGTCACCATGACCCAATCACACTCATTCCATCACAATCACCCTGACCGCCTCATACTCACTCCATCACCAACACCCAAACACCCGCACACTCACTCCATCACAGTCAGCCTGACCCACTGACACTAACTCCATCTCCGTCACATTGACCACCTCACACCCACCCATCACAATCACCCTGACCCCGTCAGACTCGCTCCATCAACATTATCATGACCCCCTCACACTCACTCAATCACTATCACCCTGACCCCCTCACACTCACACGAACACAGTCACACTGACCCTTCACACTTAGTCCAGCACCATCACAGTGATCCTCTCACAATCACTCCATCACCGTCACGCTGACCCTCTCAGACTCACTACAGCACCATCACCCTGACCCCTCACTCTCACTTCATCGCTGTCACCCTGACCCCCTCACACTCACTCCATCACTGTCACACTGACCTCCTCACACCCACTCTATCACTGTCACCCTGACACACTTACAATCACTCTATTACCATCACACTGAACCCCTCACACTCACTCCATGACTGTCACACTGACCCTTCACACTCACTCCATCACTGTCACACTGATCACCTCACACTCACTCCATCACCATCACTGTGAACCACTCACACTCAGTCCTTCATCGTCACCCTGACCCCCTCACACTCATTCCATCACAGTCACCCTGATCCCCTCACACTCATGCCATCACCGTCACGATGAACCCCTCCCACTCACGCCATCACCATCAACCTGAGCCCCTCACACTCAGTCTATCACCATCATTCTGGCCCCCTCACACTCACGCGATCACAGTCACACTGACTTCTTCACACTTACTCCATCACTGTCACAGTGATCCCCTAATATCCACTCTATCACTGTCAAACTGACACACTCACAATCACTCCTTCACCATCACCCTGACCTCCTCACAATCACTCTTTCATCATCACTCTGACCCCCACACACTCACTCCATCACAGTCACCCTGACCCCCTCACTCTCACTCCGTCACCGTCATAGTGATCCCCTCATACTCACTCCATCACCGTCATCCTGACTCCCTCACATTCACTCCATCACAGTCACACTGATCCGTTCACACTCACTCAATCACCGTCACCCTGACCCGCACATTCACTCCATCACCACCCTCCTGAGCCCCTCACAATCTTGCCATCACAGTCACCCTGACCTCCTCACACTCCATCACTGTCACCCTGACTCCCACATACTCACTCCATCACCGTCACCCTGACCGCCTCACACTCACTGCATCACCATCACCCTGACTCCCTCACACTCACTCCATCAGCATCAAACTGACAATCTCACACTCACTCCATCAGGGTCATACTGATCCCCTGACACTCAATCCATGACCGCCACCCTGACCACCTCACACTCACTCCAGTTACATCACACTGACCCCTTCATACTCACTCCATCACCGTCACCATGATCCCCTCACACTAACTCCATCTGTGTCACATCAATCCCCTCACATTCACTTCATCACCGTCATCCTGACCCTCTCACACTCTCTGCAGCACCGTTATCCTGACACTTTCGCACTCACTCCATCAACTTCGCACTGATCCCCTCATACTCACTCCATCAACCGTCATCCTGAACCTCTCGCACTCACTCCATCAACTTCACACTGATCCCATCACATTCACTCTATCAGCATCACCGTAACCCCCTCACACTCACTCCATCATCGTCACACTGATACCCATACACTCACTCAATCACAGTCACCCTGACCCCCTCACACTCACTCCATCACTGTCACCCTGACCCCCTCACACTCACTCCATCACAGTCACCCTGACCCCCTCACACTCACTCCATCACTGTCACACTGACCCCTCACACTCACTCCATCACTGTCACACGGATACCCTCACACTCAGTCCTTCATCGTCACCCTGATCCACTCACACTCACGCCATCAGAGTCACATTGATCAGTTCACACTCACTCCATTACTGTCACATTGATCTCATCACACTCACTCCATCACAGTCACCCTGACCCCCTCACACTCACGCCATCACCATCACACTGAACCCCTCACACTCAGTCTATCAGCGTCATCCTGGCCCCCTCACACTCATGCGATCACAGTCACACTGACATCTTCACACTTACTCTATGACTGTCACAGTGATCACCTCACACCCACTCTATCAGTGAGAACCTGACACACTCACAATCACTCCATCACCATCACCCTGATGCGTTCACATTCACTCCATCGCCGTCACCTTAACCCCCTCACACTCATGCCATTACAGTCACACTGATCCGTTCACACTCACTCCATCACCGTCACAGTGATCTCATCACATTCACTCAGTCACCGTTACTCTGACGCGCACACTCTCTCCATCACTGTCACCCTCACTTCCTCAAAGTCACTCCATTACCGTCACCCTGACAACCCCACACGCACTCCATCACCACCCTCCTGACCCCCTCACAATCTTTCCATCACTGTCACCCTGACTCCCACAGACTCAATCCATCACCGTCACCCTGACCGCCTCACACTCACTGCATCACCGTCAACCTGACTCCCTCACATTCACTCCATCAGCATCACACTGACAGTCTCACACTCACTCCATCAGGGCCATACTGATACCCTCACACTCAATCCATGACCGTCACCCTGACCACCTCACATTCACTCCATCTCCTCACACTGGCCCCCTCACACTCACTCCATTACCGTCACCATTATCCCCTCACACTAACTCCATCTCTGTCACACGGATCCCCTCACACTCACTCCATCACTGTCACTCTGAGCCCCTCACACTCACTGCATCACCGTCACTCTAACCCCCTTACACTCACAAATTCACCGTCACCCTGACTCCCACATACTCGCTCCATCACCGTCACGCTGATCCCCTCACACTCACTGCATCACCATCACTCTATCCCCCTCACACTCACAACTTCACCGTCACCCTGATTCCCTCACACTCACTCCATCAGCATCACACTGACAATCTCATACTCACTCCATCTAGGTCAATCTGATCCCCTCAAACTCACTCCATCACCGTCACCATGATCCCCTCACACTAACTCCATCGCTGTCACACTGATCCCCTCACACTCACTGCATCACCGTCATCCTGACCCTCTCGCACTCACTCCATCAACTTCACACTGATCTCCTTACACTCACTCCACAACAATCACCGTGACCCCCTCACACTCACTCCATCATCGTCACACTGACCCCCTCACACCCACTCTTTCACTGTCAACCTGACACACTTACAATCACTCCACCACCATCAACTTGACCCACTCACACTCACTCCTTCATCGTCACCCTTATCCACTCACACTCACTCCATCGCGGTCACCCTGACCCCCTCACACTCACTCCATCACCGTCACAGTGATTACCTCACACTCACTCCATTACCGCCACCCTGGCCCCCTCACACTCACGTGATCGCAGTCACCCTGACTTCATCACAACTACTCCATGACTGACACAGTGATCCCCTCACACCCACTCTATCAGTGTGAACCTGACACACTCACAATCACTCCATCACCATCACCCTGATCCGTTCACATTCAATCCATCACCGTCACCTTAACCCCTTCACACTCACGCCATTACAATCACACTGATCCATTCACACTCACTCCATCACCGTCACAGTGATCTCATCACTCTCACTCAGTCACCGTCACCCTGACCCGCACACTCTCTCCATCACTGTCACCCTGACTTCGTCACACTCACTCCATTAACGTCACCCTGACAACCCCCACACTCACTCCATCACCACCCTCCTGACCCCCTCACAATCATTCCATCACTGTCACCCTGACCTCCTCACACTCACTGCATCACCATCAACCTGACTCCCTCACACTCACTCCATCAGCATCACACTGACAATCTCACACTCTCTCCATCATTGTCACACTAACGCTTCACATACACTCCATCACTGTCACACTGACCCCCTCACACTCATTCCTTGATCTTCACTCTGGTCCCCTCAGACTCACTCCATCACCGTCACCCTAAAACCCTCACACTCCCTCCATCACAGTCACACTGATCCATTCTCAGTCACTCCATCACCATCACAGTGATCCCATCACACTCACTCTATCACTGTCACCCTGACCCCCCCCACACACTCCATCACCATTCCCGAAACCTCTTCACACTCACTCCATCACGTCACCCTGACCCCCTCACACTCACGCCATTAAAGCCACACTGATACGTTCACACACACTCCATCACCTTCACAGTGATCCCATCACACACACTGTCACCATCACCCTGACCTCCTCACACTCACACCATCACCGTCCCAGTGATCCCATCACACTCACTCCATCACTGATCCCCTGACTCCCACATACTCACTCCATCACTGTCATCCTGACCTCCTCACACTCACTTCATTACCATCACCCTGACTCCCTCACACTCACAACTTCACTGTCACCCTGACCTCCTCACACTCCATCACTGTAACCTTGACTTTCACATTCTCACTCCATCACCATCACCCTGAACTCCTCACACTCACTCCATCACAATCACCCTAACTCCCTCACACTCACAATTTCACCATCTCCCTGACCCCCTCACACTCACTCCATCATCATCACACTGACAATCTCACACTCACTCCATCAGGGTCACACTGATCCACTCACACTCACTTCATCACCGTCATATTGATCCCCTCACTCCACCACCGTCACCCTGACGCATTCACACTCACTCCTTCTTCATCACCCTGCTCCCTTCAGACTCACTCCACTACCGACACCCTGAAACCGCACACTCACTCAATCACCGTCACCCTGACCCGTACCCTCTCTACATCATTGTCACCCTGACCTCCTAACACTCACTCCATTACCATCGCCCTGAGTACCCCCATGCTCACTCCATCATCATCCTCCTGACCCCCTCACAATCTTTCCAACACTGTCACCCTGACATCATCACACTCCATTACTGTCACCCTGACTCGCACATACTCACTCCATCACCGTCACACTGACTCCCTCACACTCACTGCATCACCATCACTCTAATCCCCTCACACTCACTCCATCACCGCCACCCTGGCCCCCTCACACTCACGTGATCGCAGTCACACTGACTTCATCACAACTACTCCATGACTGTCATAGTGATCCCCTCACACCCACTCTATCACTGTGAACCTGACACACTCACAACCACTCCATCACCATCACTCTGATCCGTTCACATTCACTCCATCACCATCACCTTAACCACCTCACACTCACGCCATTACAGTCACACTGATCCATTCACACTCACTCCATCACCGTCACAGTGATCTCATCACACTCACTCAATCACCATCACCCTGACCTGCACCCTCTCTCCATCACTGTCACCCTGACTTCCTCACAAGCACTCCATTAACGTCACCCTGACAACCCCACACTCACTCCATCACCACCCTCCTGACCCCTAACAATCATTCCATCACTGTCACCCTGACTCCCACATAGTCACTCCATCACCATCACCCTGACAACCTCACACTCACTGCATCACCATCAACCTGACTCCCTCACACTCACTCCATCAGCATCACACTGACAATCTCACACTCACTCCATCAGGGTCATACTGATCCCCTCACACTCAATCCATGACCGTCACCCTGACCACCTCACATTCACTCCATTTCCTCACACAGGCCCCCTCACACTCACTCCATCACCGTCACCATGATCCCCTCACACTAACTCCATCTCTGTCACACTGATCCCCTCACTCACAAGCCATCACCGTCATCCTGACCCTCTCACACTCACTGCATCACCGTTATCCTGACCCACTCGCACTCACTCCATCAACTTCACACTGATCCCATCACACTCACTCCATCACCGTCACCGTGACCCCCTCACACTCAGTCCATCATCGTCACACTGATACCCTTACACTCACTCAATCACAGTAAACCTGACCTCCTCACACTCTCCATCTCTGTCACACCGACCCCCTCACACTCACTCCATCACTGTCATCCTGATCCTCTCACACTCACTACATGACCGTTATCCTGACCCACTCGCACTCACTCCATCAACTTCACACTGATCCCATCACACTCACTCCATCACCATCACACTGACCCCCACACACACTCCATCACCGTTCCCGAAACCTCTTCACACTCACTCCATTATGTCACCCCCCTGACCCCCTCACACTCACGCCATCACAGTCACACTGATCCGTTCACACACACTCCATCACTTTCACAGTGATCCCATCACACTCACTCTGTCACCATCACCCTGACCTCCTCACACTCACTCCATCACCGTCACAGTATTCCCATCACAATCACTCCATCTCTGATCTCCTGACTCCCACATACTCACTCCATCACTGTCATCCTGACCTCCTCACACTCACTTCATTACCATCACCCTGACTCCCTCACACTCACAACTTCACCGTAACCCTGATCTCCTCACACTCCATCACTGTAACCCTGACTCTCAAATACTCACTCCATGACCGTCACCCTGACCCCCTCACACTCACTCCATCACCATTACCTTGACACCCTCACACTCATAATTTCACCGTCTCCCTGACCCCCTCACACTCATTCCATCAGCATCACACTGACAATCTCACACTCACTCCATCAGGGTCATACTGATCCACTCACACTCACTTCATCACCGTCATATTGATCCCCTCACACTCACTCCACCAGTGTCACCCTGAGCCATTCAAATTCGCTTCATCACCGTCACCATGACCCCCTCACGCTCACTCCATCACAGTCACCCTGAACCCCTTACACTCACTCCATCACAGTCAAGCTGAACCCCTCACACTCATTCCATCACCATCACGCTGACCCCCTCACACTCACAGCATCACCATCACTCTAACCCCCTCACACTCACAACTTCACCATCACCCTGACCCCCTCACACTCTCTCCATCACCGTCACCATGACCCCCTCACACTAACTCCATCTCTGTCACACTGATCCCCTCACACTCACTCCATCACCGTCATCCTGACCCTCTCACACTCACTCCATCAACATCACACTGACTCCCTCACACTCACTCCATCAACGTCATCCTGACCCCCTCACACTTACTGCATCACAGTCATCCTGACCCTCTCGCACTCACTCCATCAACTTCACACTGATCTCCTGACACTCACTCCATTACCATCACCCTGACCCCTCACACTCACTCCATCACCGTTACCCTGAAACCCTAACACTCACGCGATCACACTCACTCTGACCCCTTTACACTTACTCCATCACTGTCAGTGTTATCCCATCACTCTCACTCTGTCACCATCACGCTGACCTCCTCACACTCACTCCATCACTGTCCCACTGACTCCCACATATTCTCTCCATCACTGTCACCGTGACCTCCTCACACTCACTCCATTACCGTCACCCTTACAAACCCACACTCACTCCATCACCACCCTCCTGACCCCACTCAATCTTTCCATCACTGTCACCCTGACCTCCTCACACTCCATCACTGTCACCCTGACTCCCTCACAATCACTTCATCACTGTCACATGGACACCCTCACACTCACTCCTTCATTGTCACCCTGATCTCCTCAGACTCACTCCATCTCCGTCATACTCACCTCCTCACACTCACTCCATCACCGTTACCCTGAAACCCTCACACTCACGCGATCAAAGTCACTCTGACCCCTTCACACTTACTCCATCACCGTCAAAGTGATCACCACACACTCACTCCAGCACCATCCCCTCACATCACTATCACAATGACCCCATCACAACCACTCTATCACTGTCACCCTGACACACTCACAATCACTCCATCATCATCAGCCTGACCCCTTCACTCTCACTCTATCACCGTCACCCTGATCCCCTCACACTCACTCCATCACCATCACCCTGACACCCTCACACTCACTCCATCACTGTCACATGGACACCTTCACACTCACTCTTCATCGTCACCCTGAACCCCTCAGACTCACTCCATCACCGTCACCCTGACCCCCTCACACTTACGCCATCACTGTCACACTGATCCGTTCACACTCACTCCATCAACGTCACAGTGATCCCATCACACTCACTCTGTCACCGTCATCCTGACCTAATCACACTCACTCCATCATCGTCACCCTGACAGCCTCACACTCACTCCATCACGGTCACACTGACTCCCACATACTCACACCATCACTGTCATCCTGACCTGCTCACACTCATGCCATTACCGTCACCCTGACAACCTCCATACTCACTCCATCACCACCCTCCTGACCCCCTCACAATCTTTCCATCACTGTCTCCCTGACCTCCTCACACTTCATCACTGTCACCCTGATTCCCACATACTCACTCCATGCCTGTCACCCTGACGCCCTCACACTCACTGCATCACCATCACTCTCACCCCCTCACACTCACAACTTCACTGTCACCCTGACCCCCTCACACTCACTCCATCAGCATCACACTGACAATCTCACACTCACTCCATCAGGGTCATACTGATCCATTCGCTCTCACTCCATCACCATCACAGTGATCCCATCCCACATACTCCATCACCGTTACTCTGACATCCTCACACTCACTCCATCACAGTCAACATGTCCCGCTCACACTCCCTCCATCTCTGTCACACTGACCCCTCACACTCACTCCATCACTGTCACACTGACCCCTCACACTCACTCCAACACCGGCACCGTGACCCCCACAAACTCACGCCATCAGAGTCACACTGATCCGTTCACACTCACTCCATCACCCTCTCAGTGATCCCATCACACTCACTCCGTCACCATCACCCTGACACCCTCACACTCACTCCATCACCGTCACAGTGGTCCCATCACACTCACTCCATCACTTATCCCCTGACTCCCACATACTCACTCCATCTCTGTCACCCTGACCTTGTCACAATCCATCACTGTAACACTGACCCTCACATACACACTCCATCACCGTCACCCTGACCCCCTCACACTCACAACTTCACCGTCACCCTGACCCCCTCACACTCACTCCATCAGCATCACACTGACAATCTCACACTCACTCCATCAGGGTCATACTGATCCACTCACACTCACTTCATCACCGTCAAATTGATCCCCTCATACTCACTCCACCACCGTCACCCTGACCCATTCACACTCTCTCCATCACCGTCACCGTGGCTCCCTCACACTCACTCCATCACAGTCACCCTGAACCCCCTACACTCACTCCATCACAGTCACCCTTAACTCCTCACACTCACCCCATCACTGTCACACTAACCCCCTCATACTCACTCCTTCATCTTCACCCTGCTCCCTTCAGACTCACTCCATTATCGCCACCCTGAAACTCTCACACTCACTCCATCACGGTCATACGGATACCCTCACACTCACTCAATCACCGTCACCCTGACCCGCACCCTCTCTCCATCACTGTCACCCTGACCTCTTAACACTCACTCAATTACCGTCGCGCTGACAACCCCCACACTCACTCCATCACCACCCTCTTGACCCCCTCACAATCTTTCCATCACCGTTACCCTGACCTCCTCACTCTCCATCACTGTCACCCTGACTCCCACATACTCACTCCATCACCGTCACCCTGACCCCCTCACACTCACTGAATCACCATCACCCTGAACCCCTCACACTCATTCCATCACTGTCACCCTGAACCCCTCACACTCATTTCATCACTGTCACACTGACCGCTCACACTCACGCCATCACTGTCACACTGACACCCTCAAACTCACTCCTTCATCGTCACACTGCTCCATTCAGACTCAATCCATTACCGACACCCTGAAACCCTCACACTCACTCCATCACCGTCACACGGATACCCTCACACTCACGCCATTAAAGTCACACTGATACGTTCACACACACTCCATCACCTTCACAGTGATCCCATCACACACACTGTCACCATCACCCTGACCTCCTCACACTCACTCCATCACCGTCACAGTGATCCCATCACACTCACTCCATCAGTGATCCCCTAACTCCCACATACTCACTCCATCACTGTCATCCTGACCTCCTCACACTCACTTCATTACCATCACCCTGACTCCCTCACACTCACAACTTCACTGTCACCCTGACATCCTCACACTCCATCACTGTAACCTTGACTTTCACATTCTCACTCCAACACCATCACCCTGACCCCCTCACACTCACTCCATCACAATCACCCTAACTCCCTCACACTCACAATTTCACCGTCTCCCTGACCCCCTCACACTCACTCCATCATCATCACACTGACAATCTCACACTCACTCCATCAGGGTCATACTGATCCACTCACACTCACTTCATCACTGTCATATTGATCCCCTCACTCCACCACCATCACCCTGACGCATTCACACTCACTCCTTCTTCATCACCCTGCTCCCTTCAGACTCACTCCACTACCAACACCCTGAAACCGCACACTCACTCAATCACCGTCACCCTGACCCGTACCCTCTCTACATCACTGTCACCCTGACCTCCTAACTCTCACTCCATTACCGTCGCCCTGAGTACCCCCATGCTCACTCCATCATCATCCTCCTGATCCCTCACAATCTTTCCAGCACTGTCACCCTGACACCATCACACTCCATTACTGTCACCCTGACTCGCACATACTCACTCCATCACCGTCACACTGACTCCCTCACACTCACTCCATCACCGCCAACCTGGCCCCCTCACACTCACGTGATCGCAGTCACACTGACTTCATCACAACTACTCCATGACTGTCACAGTGATCCCCTTACACCCACTCTATCAGTGTGAACATGACACACTCACAACCACTCCATCACCATCACTCTGATCCGTTCACATTCACTCCATCACCATCACCTTAACCACCTCACACTCACGCCATTACAGTCACACTGATCCATTCACACTCACTCCATCACCGTCACAGTGATCTCATCACTCTCACTCAGTCACCGTCACCCTGACCCGCACACTCTCTCCATCTCTGTCACTCTGACTTCCTCACACGCACTCCATTAACGTCACCCTGACAACCCCACACTCACTCCATCACCACCCTCCTGACCCCCTAACAATCATTCCATCACTGTCACCCTGACTCCCACATAGTCACTCCATCACCATCACCCTGACAACCTCACACTCACTGCATCACCATCAACCTGACTCCCTCACACTCACTCCATCAGCATCACACTGACAATCTCACACTCACTCCATCAGGGTCATACTGATCCCCTCACACTCAATCCATGACCGTCACCCTGACCACCTCACATTCACTCCATTTCCTCACACAGGCCCCCTCACACTCACTCCATCACCGTCACCATGATCCCCTCACACTAACTCCATCTCTGTCACACTGATCACCTCACTCTCACTCCATCACCGTCATCCTGACCCTCTCACACTCACTGCATCACCGTTATCCTGACCCACTCGCACTCACTCCATCAACTTCACACTGACACCCTTACACTCACTCAATCACAGTAAACCTGACCTCCTCACACTCTCCATCACCGTCACAGTGATCCCATCACACTCACTCCATCACTGATCCCCTGACTCCCACATACTCACTCCATCACCATCACTCTGACACCCTCACACTCAGTCCATCATCGTCACACTGACACCCTTACACTCACTCAATCACAGTAACCTGACCTCCTCACACTCTCCATCACCGTCACAGTGATCCCATCACACTCACTCCATCACTGATCCCCTGACTCCCACATACTCACTCCATCACCATCACCCTGACACCCTCACACTCACAATTTCACCGTCACCCTGACCCCCTCACACTTACTCCATCACCAGCACCCTGACACCCTCACACTCACCTCTTCACGGTCACCCTGACATCCTCACACTCCATCACTGTAACCCTGACTCTCACATACTCACTCCATCACCGTCACCCTGACACCCCAACACTCACTCCATCACCATCACTCTAACCCCCTCACACTTACAATTTCACCGTCTCCCTGACCCCCTCACACTCACTCCATCACCATCACACTGACAATCTCACACTCACTCCATCAGGGTCATACTGATCCACTCACACTCACTTCATAACTGTCATATTGATCCCCTCACTCCACCACCATCACCCTGACGCATTCACACTCACTCCTTCATCGTCACCCTGCTGACTTCAGACTCACTCCACTCGCGTTTCCCTGAAACTTCCCACTAACTCCATCTCTGTCACTCCGATCCCCTCACACTCGCTCCACCTCATCATCCTGACCTCCTCACACTCACTCCATTACCATCACCCTGACAACCCCCATGCTCACTCCATCACCACCCTCCTGACCCCCTCACAATCTTTCCATCACTGTCACCCTGACATCCTCACACTCCATTACTGTCAACCTGACTCCCACATACTCACTCCATCACCGTCACTCTGACCCCCTAACACTCACAACTTCACTGTCACCCTGACTCCCACATACTCGCTCCATCACCGTCACGCTGACCCCCTCACACTCACTGCATCACCATCACTCTATCCCCCTCACACTCACAACTTCACCGTCACCCTGATTCCCTCACACTCACTCCATCAGCATCACACTGACAATCTCATAATCACTCCATCTAGGTCAATCTGATCTCCTCAAACTCACTCCATCACCGTCACCCTGACCCCCTCGCACTCTCTCCATCGCCGTCACCATGATCCCCTCACATTAACTCCATCTCTGTCACACTGATCCCCTCACACTCACTGCATCACCGTCATCCTGACCCTCTCGCACTCACTCCATCAAATTCACACTGATCTCCTCACACTCACTCCATCACAATCACCGTGACCCCCTCACACTCACTCCATCGTCATCACACTGACCCCCTCACACCCACTCTTTCACTGTCAACCTGACACACTCACAATCACTCCACCACCATCACCTTGACCCATGCACACTCACTCCTCCATCGTCACCCTTACCCACTCACAATCACTCCATCGCGGTCACCCTGACCCCCTCACACTCACTCCATCACCGTCACAGTGATCCCCTCACACTCACTCCATCACTGCCACTTTGGCCCCCTCACACTCACATGATCGTAGTCACATTGACTTCATCCCAATTTCTCCATGACTGTCACAGTGATCCCCTCACACCCACTGCATCAGTGTGAACCTGACACACTCACAATCACTCCATCACCATCACCCTGATCTGTTCACATTCACTCCATCACCATCACCATAACCCCCTCACTCTCATGCCATTACAGTCACACTGATCCGTTCACACTCACTCCATCACCATCACAGTGATCTCACTCAGTCACCATCACCCTGACCCGCACACTCTCTCCATCACTGTCACCCTGACTTCCTCACACTCACTCCTTTAACGTCACCCTGACAACGCACACACTCACTCCATCACCACCCTCCTGACCCCCTCACAATCTTTCCATCACTGTCACCCTGACCTCCTCACACTTCATCACCATCACCCTGACTCCCACATACTCACTCCATCAGCATCACACTGACAATCTCACACTCACTCCATCAGTGTCATACAAATCCCCTCACACTTAATCCATGACTGTCGCCCTGACCACCTCACACTAACTCCATCTCTGTCACACTGATCCGTTCACACACACTCCATCACTTTCACAGTGATCCCATCACACTCACTCTGTCACCATCACCCTGACCTCCTCACACTCGCTCCATCACCGTCACAGTATTCCCATCACAATCACTCCATCTCTGATCTCCTGACTCCCACATACTCACTCCATCACTGTCATCCTGACCTCCTCACACTCACTTCATTCCCATCACCCTGACTCCCTCACACTCACAACTTCACCGTAACCCTGACCTCCTCACACTCCATCACTGTAACCCTGACTCTCAAATACTCACTCCATGACGGTCACCCTGACCCCCTCACACTCACTCCATCACCATTACCTTGACACCCTCACACTCATAATTTCACCGTCTCCCTGACCCCCTCACACTCATTCCATCAGCATCACACTGACAATCTCACAGTCACTCCATCAGGGTCATACTGATCCACTCAAACTCACTTCATCACCGTCATATTGATCCCCTCACACTCACTCCACCAGTGTCACCCTGAGCCATTCAAATTCGCTTCATCACCGACACCATTACCCCCTCACGCTCACTGCATCACAGTCACCCTGAACCCCTTACACTCACTCCATCACAGTCAAGCTGAACCCCTCACACTCATTCTATCACTGTCACACTGACCCCTCACACTCACTCTATTACTGTCACACTGACCGCTCAAACTCACTCTATCACTGTCACACTGACCACTCAAACTTACTCCATCACCGTCACGCTGACCCCCTCACACTCACTGCATCACCATCACTCTAACCCCCTCACACTCACAACTTCACCATCACCCTGACCCCCTCACACTCTCTCCATCACCGTCACCATGATCCCCTCACACTAACTCCATCTCTGTCACACTGATCCCCTCACACTCACTCCATCACCGTCATCCTGACCCTCTCACACTCACTCCATCACCGTCATCCTGACCCCCTCACACTTACTGCATCACAGTCATCCTGACCCTCTCGCACTCACTCCATCAACTTCACACTGATCTCCTGACACTCACTCCATTACCATCACCCTGACCCCTCACACTCACTCCATCACCGTTACCCTGAAACCCTCACACTCACGCGATCACACTCACTCTGACCCCTTTACACTTACTCCATCACTGTCAGTGTTATCCCATCACTCTCACTCTGTCATCATCACGCTGACCTCCTCACACTCACTCCATCACTGTCACCCTGACTCCCACATACTCTCTCCATCTCTGTCACCGTGACCTCCTCACACTCACTCCATTACCGTCACCCAAACAAACCCACACTCACTCCATCACCACCCTCCTGACCCCACTCAATCTTTCTATCCCCGTCACCCTGACCTCCTCACACTCCATCACTGTCACCCTGACTCCCTCACACTCACTTCATCACTGTCACATGGACACCCTCAAAACTCACTCCTTCATCGTCACCCTGATCTCCTCAGACTCACTCCATCTGTGTCATACTCACCTCCTCACAATCACTCCATCACCATCACCCTGATCTGTTCACATTCACTCCATCACCATCACCATAACCCCCTCACTCTCATGCCATTACAGTCACACTGATCCGTTCACACTCACTCCATCACCATCACAGTGATCTCACTCAGTCACCATCACCCTGACCCGCACACTCTCTCCATCACTGTCACCCTGACTTCCTCACACTCACTCCTTTAACGTCACCCTGACAACGCACACACTCACTCCATCACCACCCTCCTGACCCCCTCACAATCTTTCCATCACTGTCACCCTGACCTCCTCACACTTCATCACCATCACCCTGACTCCCACATACTCACTCCATCAGCATCACACTGACAATCTCACACTCACTCCATCAGTGTCACACTTAATCCATGACTGTCGCCCTGACCACCTCACACTAACTCCATCTCTGTCACACCGATCCCCTCACACTCACTCCATCACCGTCATCCTGATCCTCTCACACTCACTACATGACCGTTATCCTGACCCACTCGCACTCACTCCATCAACTTCACACTGATCCCATCACACTCACTCCATCACCATCACACTGACCCCCACACACACTCCATCACCGTTCCCGAAACCTCTTCACACTCACTCCATTATGTCACCCCCCTGACCCCCTCACACTCACGCCATCACAGTCACACTGATCCGTTCACACACACTCCATCACTTTCACAGTGATCCCATCACACTCACTCTGTCACCATCACCCTGACCTCCTCACACTCGCTCCATCACCGTCACAGTATTCCCATCACAATCACTCCATCTCTGATCTCCTGACTCCCACATACTCACTCCATCACTGTCATCCTGACCTCCTCACACTCACTTCATTCCCATCACCCTGACTCCCTCACACTCACAACTTCACCGTAACCCTGACCTCCTCACACTCCATCACTGTAACCCTGACTCTCAAATACTCACTCCATGACGGTCACCCTGACCCCCTCACACTCACTCCATCACCATTACCTTGACACCCTCACACTCATAATTTCACCGTCTCCCTGACCCCCTCACACTCATTCCATCAGCATCACACTGACAATCTCACAGTCACTCCATCAGGGTCATACTGATCCACTCAAACTCACTTCATCACCGTCATATTGATCCCCTCACACTCACTCCACCAGTGTCACCCTGAGCCATTCAAATTCGCTTCATCACCGACACCATTACCCCCTCACGCTCACTGCATCACAGTCACCCTGAACCCCTTACACTCACTCCATCACAGTCAAGCTGAACCCCTCACACTCATTCTATCACTGTCACACTGACCCCTCACACTCACTCTATTACTGTCACACTGACCGCTCAAACTCACTCTATCACTGTCACACTGACCACTCAAACTTACTCCATCACCGTCACGCTGACCCCCTCACACTCACTGCATCACCATCACTCTAACCCCCTCACACTCACAACTTCACCATCACCCTGACCCCCTCACACTCTCTCCATCACCGTCACCATGATCCCCTCACACTAACTCCATCTCTGTCACACTGATCCCCTCACACTCACTCCATCACCGTCATCCTGACCCTCTCACACTCACTCCATCACCGTCATCCTGACCCCCTCACACTTACTGCATCACAGTCATCCTGACCCTCTCGCACTCACTCCATCAACTTCACACTGATCTCCTGACACTCACTCCATTACCATCACCCTGACCCCTCACACTCACTCCATCACCGTTACCCTGAAACCCTCACACTCACGCGATCACACTCACTCTGACCCCTTTACACTTACTCCATCACTGTCAGTGTTATCCCATCACTCTCACTCTGTCATCATCACGCTGACCTCCTCACACTCACTCCATCACTGTCACCCTGACTCCCACATACTCTCTCCATCTCTGTCACCGTGACCTCCTCACACTCACTCCATTACCGTCACCCAAACAAACCCACACTCACTCCATCACCACCCTCCTGACCCCACTCAATCTTTCTATCCCCGTCACCCTGACCTCCTCACACTCCATCACTGTCACCCTGACTCCCTCACACTCACTTCATCACTGTCACATGGACACCCTCAAAACTCACTCCTTCATCGTCACCCTGATCTCCTCAGACTCACTCCATCTGTGTCATACTCACCTCCTCACACTCACTCCATCACTGTTACCCTGAAACCCTCACACTCACGCGATCAAAGTCACTCTGACCCCTTCACACTTACGCCATCACCGTCAAAGTGATCACCACACACTCACTCCAGCACCATCCCCTCACATCACTATCACAATGACCCCATCACACCCACTCTATCACTGTCACCCTGACACACTCACAATCACTCCATCATCATCAGCCTGACCCCCTCACTCTCACTCTATCACCCTCACCCTGATACCCTCACACTCACTCCATCACCATCACCCTGACACCCTCACACTCACTCCATCACTGTCACATGGACACCTTCACACTCACTCTTCATCGTCACCCTGAACCCCTCAGACTCACTCCATCACCGTCACCCTTACCGCCTCACACTTACGCCATCACTGTCACACTGATCCGTTCACACTCACTCCATCACGGTCACACTGACTCCCACATACTCACTCCATGCCTGTCACCCTGACCCCCTCACACTCACTGCATCACCATCACTCTGATCCCCTCACACTCACAACTTCACTGTCACCCTCACCCCCTCACACTCACCCCATCAGCATCACACTGACAATCTCACACTCACTCCATCAGGGTCATACTGATCCATTCGCTCTCACTCCATCACCATCACAGTGATACCATCCCACACACTCCATCGCCGTTACCCTGACCTCCTCACACTCACTCCATCACAGTCAACATGTCCCGCTCACACTCCCTCCATCACTGTCACACTGACCCCTCACACTCACTCCATCACTGTCACACTGACCCCTCACACTCATTCCATCACCGGCACCCTGACCCCCTCAAACTCACGCCATCAGAGTCACACTGATCCGTTCACACTCACTCCATCACCGTCACAGTGGTCCCATCACACTCACTCCATCACTTATCCCCTGACTCCCACATACTCACTCCATCACTGTCACCCTGACCTTGTCACACTCCATCACTGTAACACTGACCCTCACATACACACTCCATCACTGTCACCCTGACCCCCTCACACTCACAACTTCACCGTCACCCTGACCCCCTCACACTCACTGCATCAGCATCACACTGACAATCTCACACTCATACTGATCCACTCATACTCACTTCCTCACCGTCATATTGATCCCCTCATACTCACTCCACCACCGTCACCCTGACCCATTCACACTCTCTCCATCACCGTCACCGTGGCTCCCTCACACTCACTCCATCACAGTCACCCTGAACCCCCTACACTCACTCCATCACAGTCACCCTTAAGTCCTCACACTCACCCCACCACCATCACCCTGACCCGCACCCTCTCTCCATCACTGTCACCCTGACCTGCTAACACTCACTCAATTACCGTCGCGCTGACAACCCCCACACTCACTCCATCACCACCCTTTGGACCCCCTCACAATCTTTCCATCACTGTTACCCTGACCTCCTCACTCTCCATCACTGTCACCCTGACTCCCACTTACTCACTCCATCACCGTCACCCTGACCCCCTCACACTCACTGAATCACCATCACCCTGAACCCCTCACACTCATTCCATCACTGTCACCCTGAACCCCTCACACTCATTCCATCACTGTCACCCTGAACCCCTCACACTCATTTCATCACTGTCTCACTGACCGCTCACACTCACGCCATCACTGTCACACTGACCCCCTCAAACTCACTCCTTCATCGTCACACTGCTCCATTCAGACTCACTCCATTACCGACACCCTGAAACCCTCACACTCACTCCATCACCGTCACACGGATACCCTCACACTCACTAAATCACCATCATCCTGACCTGCACACTCTCTCCATCACTGTCACCCTGACCTGCTCACACTCACTCCATTACCGTCACCCTGACAACACCCACACTCACTCCATCACCACCCTCCTGACCCCCTCACAATCCTTCCATCACTGACTCCCTGACCTCCTCACACTCCATCACTGTCACCCTGATTCCCATATACTCAGTCAATCACCGTAATGCTGATCCTCTCACGCTCACTGCATCACCATCACTCTGACCCCCTCACACTCACAACTTCACTGTCACCCTAACCACCTCACACTCACTCCATCTCCATCAACTTACGCTCTCACACTCACTCCATCACCATCACCATGATCCCCTCACACTAACTCCATCTCTGTCACACTGATCCCCTCACACTGACTGCATTACTGCCATCCTGACCCTCTCACACTCACTCCATCAACTTCTCACTGATCCCCTCACACTCACTACATCACCGTCATCCTGACCCTCTCACACTCACTGCATCACCATCATCCTGACCCTCTCAAACTTACTGCATCACCGTCATCCTGACCCTCTCACACTCACTCCATCAAATTCAAATGATCTCCTCACACTCACTCCATCACTGTCACCGTGACCCCCTCACAGTCACCCCATCATCGCCACACTGTGACCCTTACACTCACTAAATCACAGTCACCCTGACCCCTCATACTCACTCCATCACTGTCACTCTGACCCCTCACACTCACTCCATCACTGTCACACTGACCCGCTCACACTCACTCCTTCGCCGTCACCTGATCTCCTCAGACCCACTCGAGCACCGTCATACTGACCTCCTCACACTCACTCCATCACCGTTACCGTGAAACCCTCACACTCATGCGATCACAGTCACTCAGACCCCTTCACGCTTACTCCATGACCGTCACAGTGATCCCAACACTCTCACTCTGTCACCATCACCCTGACCTCGTCACACTCTCATCATTACCATCACCCTAACCCCTCACACTCACAACTTCACCATCACCCTGACCCCCTCACACTCACTCCATCAGTATCACACTGCCAATCTCACACTCACTCTATCAGGGACATACTGATCCACTCACACTCACTTCATCACCATCATATTGATCCCCTCACTC
Organism: Chiloscyllium punctatum; assembly: GCF_047496795.1. Taxonomy (NCBI): domain Eukaryota; kingdom Metazoa; phylum Chordata; class Chondrichthyes; order Orectolobiformes; family Hemiscylliidae; genus Chiloscyllium; species Chiloscyllium punctatum. Next base: position 131,534,374 of record NC_092742.1, read on the forward strand.
CACCACCATCACCCTGACCCATTCAAATTCGCTCCATCACCATCACCGTGACCACATCGCACTCAATCCATCACAGTCACCCTGACATCCTGACACTCACTCCATCACGTCACCCTGACCCCCTCACACTCACTCCATCACCGTCACCCTGACCCCCTCACACTCACTCTATCACCATCCCCATGACCCCCTAACACTCACTCCATCACCGTTACCCTGACTCCATTAAACTCACTCCATCACGGTCACACTGACTCCCGCACACTCACTCTATCATCATTCCCATGACCCCCTCACACTCACTCCATCACCGTCACCCTGACCCCCTCACACTCACTCTATCACCGTCCCCATGACCCCCTCACACTCTCTCCATCAACGTCACACTGACCACCTGACACTCACTCCATCACGTCACCCAGACCCTATTACACTCACTCCATCACCGTCACATTGTCCGCCGCACCCTCACTCCATCAATGTCACACTGACCCCCTGACACTCGCTACATTACGTTTCAGACCCCCTCACACTCACTCCATCACCGTCACACTGACCCCCGCACACTCACTCTATCACCGTCCCCATGATCAACTCACACTCACTCCATCAACGTCACACTGACCACCTGACACTCACTCCATCACGTCACCCAGACCCAATTACACTCACTCCATCACTGTCACATTGTCCCCACACCCTCACTCCATCACCGTCATCCTGACACCCTCACACTCACTCAATCACCGTGACCCTGATCCCCTGACACTCACTGCATCACATCACCCATATCCCCTCACACTCACTCAATCACCGTGACCCTGACCCCATATCACTCACTCCATCACCGTCACATTGACCCCCGCACCCTCACTCCAATACCGTCACCTTGACCTCTTCACACTCACTCCATCACCGTCACAGTGAACTCTGCACACTCACTCCATCACATCACCCAGACACCCTCACACTCACTCCATCACAGTCACACTGACCCCCGCACACTCACAACATCATCGTCACCCTGACCCCCTCACATTCACTCTCTCCCCATCACTCTGACCCCCGCATGCTCAATCCATCACCATCACACTGATCCCAACACACTCTCTCCTTATCCGTCACTTGGACCAACTCACACTCATTCTATCACCGTCACCCTGACACCCTGACACTCACTCAATCACATCATCCAGACCAACTCACACTCACTCCATCACCATCACCCTGACCCCCTCACACTCACTCTATCACCGTCCCATGACCCCCTCACACTCACTCCATCACTGTTATCCTGACCCCATTACACTCACTCCATCACCGTCACAATGACCCTCGCACATTCACTCTATCACATTCCCCATAACCTCCGCACACTCAATCCATCAGCATCACCCTCACCGCATTACACTCACTCCATCACCGTCACCCTGACCCCCTCTCACTCACTCCATCACCCTCACCCTGACCCCCTCACACTCACTCCATCACCCTCACCCAGACCCCCTCACACTCACTCTATCACCGTCGCCATGACCCCCTCACACTCACTCCATCACCGTCACCCTGACCCCATTACACTCACTCGATCACTGTCACATTGACCCCCGCACCCTCACTCCATCACCGTCACCCTGACCGCCTCACACTCACTCCATCACCGTCACCCTGACTCCCTTGATACTCACTCCGTCACGCCACTCAGACCCCCTCACACTCACTCCATCACGTCAACCAGCCCCCCACACTCACTCCATCACCGTCCCCATGACCCCCTCACACTCACTCCATCACCATCACCCTGACCCCCTCACACTCACTCCATCACCGTCAGCATGAGCCCCTCACACTCATTCCATCACCGTCCCCATGACCCCCTTACACTCACTCCATCACCGTCAGCATGACCCCCTCACACTCACTCCATCACCGTCACACTGACCCCCACAGACTCACTCCATCACCATCACCCTGACCCCCTCACACTCACTCCATTATCGTCAAACCTGACCCCCTCACACTCACCCGATCACCATCCCCATGCCCCCTCACGCGCACTCCATCACCGTCACCCTGACCCCAGTACACTCACTCCATCACCGTCAGCATGAGCCCCTCACACTCACTCCATCACCGTCACACTGACCCCCACAGACTCACTCCATCACCATCACCCTGACCCCCTCACACTCACTCCATTATCGTCAAACCTGACCCCCTCACACTCACTCGATCACCATCCCCATGCCCCCTCACGCGCACTCCATCACCGTCACCCTGACTCCACTACACTCACTCCATCACCGTCACAATGACCCCCTCACACTCAATCCATCACCGTCACACTGACCCCCGCACACTAACGACATCACCGCCACCATGACCCCCTCACACTCACTCCATCACCATTCCCCTGACCCCCTGACACTCACTCCATCACCGTCACCCTGACCCCCTCACACTCACTCTATCACCGTCACCATGACCCACTCACACTCTCTTCATCACCGTCACCCTGATCCCATTACACTCACTCCATCACCATCCCATTGACCCCCGCGCACTCACTCTATCACCATCCCCATGACCCCCTCACACTCACTCCATCACCATCACCCTGACCCCCTCACACTCACTGTATCACCGTCACCCCTGACCCCCTCACACTCACTCATTCTCTGTCAAACTGACTCCATGAAACTCACTCTTTCAGCGTTACGCTGACACCCTCACACTCACTCCATCACCCTCACCCTGACCCCCTCACACTCACTCCATCACCCTCACCCTGACCGTCTCACACTCAAACCATCACCGTCACCCTGATCCCTTGATACTCACTCCGTCACGCCACTCAGACCCCCTCACACTCACTCCATCACGTCACCCTGACCCCCTCACACTCACTCCATCACCGTCACCCTGACCCCCTCACACTCACTCTATCACCATCCCCATGACCCCCTCACACTCACTCCATCACCGTTACCCTGACTCCATTAAGCTTACTCCATCACGGTCACACTGACCCCCGCACACTCACTCTATCATCATTCCCATGACCCCCTCACACTCACTCCATCACCGTCACCCTGACCCCCTCACACTCACTCTATCACCGTCCCCATGACCCCCTCACACTCTCTCCATCAACGTCACACTGACCACCTGACACTCACTCCATCACGTCACCCAGACCCCATTACACTCACTCCATCACCGTCACATTGTCCGCCGCACCCTCACTCCATTAATGTCACACTGACCCCCTGACACTCGCTACATCACGTAACCCAGACCCCCTCACACTCACTCCATCACCATCACACTGACCCCCGCACACTCACTCTATCACCGTCCCCATGATCCCCTCACACTCTCTCCATCAACGTCACACTGACCACCTGACACTCACTCCATCACGTCACCTAGACCCCATTACACTCACTCCATCACCGTCACATTGTCCACCGCACCCTCACTCCATCAATATCACACTGACCCCCTGACACTCGCTTCATCACGTCACCCAGACCCCCTCACACTCACTCCATCACCGTCACACTGACCCCCGCACACTCACTCTATCACCGTCCCCATGATCCCCTCACACTCACTCCATCAACGTCACACTGACCACCTGACACCTACTCCATCACGTCACCTAGACCCAATTACACTCACTCCATCACTGTCACATTGTCCCCCACACCCTCACTCCATCACCGTCATCCTGACCCCCTCACACTCACTCAATCACCGTCACCCTGATCCCCTGACACTCACTCCATCACGTCACCCATATCCCCTCACACTCACTCCATCACCTTCACCCTGACCCCATATCACTCACTCCATCACCGTCACATTGACCCCCGCACCCTCACTCCAATACCGTCACCTTGACCTCTTCACACTCACTCCATCACCGTCACAGTGAACTCTGCACACTCACTCCATCACATCACCCAGACACCCTCACACTCACTCCATCACAGTCACACTGACCCCCGCACACTCACAACATCATCGTCACCCTGACCCCCTCACATTCACTCTCTCCCCATCACTCTGACCCCCGCATGCTCACTCCATCACCATTATACTGATCCCAACACACTCTCTCCTTATCCGTCACTTGGACCAACTCACACTCATTCTATCACCGTCACCCTGACACCCTGACACTCACTCCATCACATCACCCAGACCAACTCACACTCACTCCATCACCATCACCCTGACCCCCTCACACTCACTCTATCACCGTCCCATGACCCCCTCACACTCACTCCATCACTGTCATCCTGACCCCATTACACTCACTCCATCACCATCACCCTGACCCCCTCACACTCACTCTATCACCGTCCCATGACCCCCTCACACTCACTCCAACACTGTCATCCTGAACCCATTACACTCACTCCATCACCATCACAATGACCCTCGCACATTCACTCTATCACATTCCCCATAACCTCCGCACACTCACTCCATCAGCACCACCCTCACCGCATTACACTCACTCCATCACCGTCACCCTGAACCCCTCTCACTCACTCCATCACCCTCACCCTGACCCCCTCACACTCACTCCATCACCCTCACCCAGACCCCCTCACACTCACTCTATCACCGTCCCCATGACCCCATTACACTCACTCGATCACCGTCACATTGACCCCCGCACCCTCACTCCATCACCGTCACCCTGACCCCCTCACACTCACTCCATCACCGTCACCCTGACTCCCTGACACTCACTCCATCACGTCACCCAGATCCCCTCACACTCACTCCATTAACGTCACACTGACCACCTGACACTCACTCCATCACCATCACCCAGACCCCCTCACACTCACTCCATGACCATCACACTGACCCCCGCACACTCACTTCATGGCCATCACACTGATCCCGACACACTCGCTCCTTCTCTGTCACTTTGACCAACTCACACTCATTCCATCACCATCACCCTGACCCCCTCACACTCACTGTATCACCGTCACCCCTGACCCCCTCACACTCACTCATTCTCCGTCAAACTGACTCCATGAAACTCACTCTTTCAGCGTTACCCTGACCCCCTCACACTCACTCCCTCACCCTCACCCTGACCACCTCACACTCACTCCATCACCCTCACCCTGACCGTCTCACACTTAAACCATCACCGTCACCCTGATCCCTTGATACTCACTCCGTCACGCCACGCAGACCCCCTCACACTCACTCCATCACGTCACCCAGCCCCCCTCACACTCACTCCATCACCGTCCCCATGACCCCCTCACACTCACTCCATCACCATCACCCTGACCCCCTCACACTCACTCCATTACCGTCAACATGACCCCCTCACACTCACTTCATCACCATCACCCTGACTCCATTACACTCACTCCATCACCATCACCCTGACTCCATTACACTCACTCCATCACCATCACAGTGACCCCCGCACACTCACTCCATCACCGTCACCCTGACATCTCACACTCACACTCTCTCCATCACTCTGACCCCATTACACTCACTCCATCACCGTCACATTGACCCCCGCGCACTCACTCTATCACCATCCCCATGACGCACTCACACTCACTCCATCACCATCACCCTGACCCCATTACACTCACTCCATCACGGAACTCAGATCCCCTCACACTCACTCCATTACCATCACCCTGACCCCCTCCCACTCACTCTATCACCGTCACCATGACGCACTTACACTCACTCCATCACCGTCCCCATGACCCCCTTACACTCACTCCATCACCGTCAGCATGACCCCCTCACACTCACTCCATCACCGTCACACTGACCCCCACAGACTCACTCCATCACCATCACCCTGACCCCCTCACACTCACTCCATTATCGTCAAACCTGACCCCCTCACACTCACTCTATCACCTTCCCCATGACCCACTCACACTCACTCCATCACCATCCCATTGACCCCCGCGCACTCACTCTATCACCATCCCCATGACCCCCTTACACTCACTCCATCACCATCACCCTGACCCCATTACACTCACTCCATCACCGTCCCCATGACCCCCTCACACTCACTCCATCACCGTCACCCTGACGCCATTACACTCACTCCATGACCGTCACACTGACCCCCACAGACTTACTCCATCACCATCACCCTGACCCCCTCACACTCACTCCATTATCATCAAACCTGACCCCCTCACACTCACTCGATCACCATCCCCATGTCCCCCTCACGCGCACTCCATCACTTTCACCCTGACCCCACTACACTCACTACATCACCGTCACCATGACCCCCTCACACTCACTCCATCACCATCACCCTGACCCCCTGACACTCACTCCATCACGTCAGATAGACCCCCTCACACTCACTCCATCACCATCACACTGATCCCCTCACAATTACCCTATCATCGTTACACTGACACCCGCATGCTCACTCCATTACCGTCACACTGACCCCAATACACTCTCTCTTTCTCCGTCACTTTGACCACCTAACACTCACTGTATCACCGTCACCTCTGACCCCCTCACACTCACTCATTCTCTGGCACACAGACGCCATGAAACTCACTCCATCACCGTCGCCCTCACACCCTCACACTCACTCCATCACGTCACCCAGCCCCCCTCACACTCACTCCATCACCGTCCACATGACCCCCTCACACTCACTCCATCACCGTCACCCTGACCCCATTATACTCACAACTTCACTGTCACATTGAACGCCGCACCCTCACTCCATCTCTGTCACCATGACCCCCTCACACTCACTCCATCACAGTTACCCAGACCCCCTCGCACTCACTCCATCAGCGTCTCACTGACCCCCTGACACTCACTCCATCACGTCACCCAGATCCCTTCACACTCAGTCCATCACCGTCACACTGATCCCCTCACACTCACTCAAACATCGTCACACTGACCCCCGCATGTTCACCCATCACCGTCACACTGACCCTGATACACTCTCTCCTCCATCACTTTGACCAACTCACACTCACTCCTTCAACAACACCCTGACCCCCTCACACTCGCTGTATCGCCGTCACCCCTGACCCGCTCACACTCACTCATTCTCCGGCACACTGACTCCATGAAACTCACTCCATCACCATCACGCAGACCCCCTCACACTCACTCCATCACCGTCACCCTGACCCCCTCACACTCACTCTATTACCATCCCCATGACACCCTCACACTCACTCCATCACCGTCCACATGACCCCCTCACACTCACTCCATCACCATTAAACTGACACCCTCACTTTCAATCCATCCCCGTCACACTGACCCCCTCACACTCACTCCATCACCGTAACCCCAAACCTCTCAAACTCACTCCTTCAAGGTCACTCTGACCCCCTTACACTCACTCCATTACCCTCACACTGACCCCGACAGAGGCACTACGTCACTGTCACATTGACCCCCTCACACTCACTCCATCACGTTACGAAGACCCCTCACACTCACTCCATCACCGTCACTATGACCCCCTCACACTCACTCCATCACCATCACACTGACCCCATTACACTCATTCCATCACCGTCACACTGAGCCCTGCACACTCACTCCATCAATGTCACACTCATCCCCTCACACTATCTCCATTGCTGTCGCCCAGACCACCTCATACTCACTCCAGCACCGTCACACTGACCCCTCACCCTCACTCCATCAACGTCTTCCTGCCCCCTCACGCTCACTCCATCTCCTTCTCTGCCCCCCTCACATTCACACCATCACCGTCACCCTGACCCCTCACACTCACTCCATTACCGTAAAACTGACCCCCTCATACGCACTCCATCACCGTCAAATTGACCCCCTCACACTCACTCCATCACTGTCACTGTGACCACCCACACTCACTCCATCACCGTCACCCTGACCCCTTACACTCACTCCATTCCCATCACACTGACCCACGCACACTCACTCCATCACCGTCACCCAGACCCTGACACACTGACTCGTTCTCTGTCACTTTGAACAACTCACACTCACTCCATCACTGACACCCTGACCCCCCACACTCACTCCTTCACCATCATTCCGATCCCATCGCACTCACTCAATCTCCATCAGTCTGACTCCATGAAACTCACTCCATCACTGTCACACTGACACCCTCGCATTCACTCCACCACCGCCACACTGTCTCCCACACTCTCAAACCATCACCCTCACCCCGAACCCCTCAAAATCAATCACTCCATCAACGTCACCTGACCCCTTCACACTCGCTCCACTACCGTCAAATTTACCCCCACACATTCACTCCATTACCGTCAAACTGACCACCTCACACTCACGCCATCACCGTCAAATTGACCCCCTCACACTCACTCAATCACGTCACCCAGAACCCTTCACACTCACTCCATCACCATCACCCTGACGCCCTGCGCTCTCATTCCATCACTGTCGCACGGACCCCTCAGATGCATTACGTCACTGTCGAATTGACCCCCTCACACTCACTCAATTTGCGTCACTGTCACTCCCACACACTCACTTCATTACCATCATCTTGACCCCTTCATACTCACTCCATCACCGTTACCCTGACCACCTCACACTCACTCCATCACCGTCACACTGTCTCCCACACTCTCAATCCATCACCCTCACCCTGAACCCCTCACACTCACTCCATCAACATCACTATGAGCCCCTCACACTCACCCATTCTCCGGCACACTGACTCCATGAAACTCACTCCATCACGTCAACCAGACCCCCTCACACTCACTCCATCAACGTCACCCTGAGCCCCTCACACTCACTCTGTCACCATCCCCATGACCCCTTCACACTCACTCCATCACCGTCAGCCTGACCACATTACACTCACACCTTCACCGTCACCCTGACCCCTCACACTCACTCCATCACCGTCAAATTGACCACCTCACACTTACTCCATCACCGTCACCCTAAACTCATTACACTCACTCCATCACCGTCACTATGACCCCCTCACACTCACTCCATCACCGTCACTGTGACCCAATTACAATCACTCCATCACCGTCACTGTGACCCACTTACAATCTCTCCATCACCGTCACATTGAGCGCAGCACCCTCACCCCATCACTGTCACCATGCCCCCCTCACACTCACTCCATCACCGTCACTGTGACCCAATTACAATCACTCCATCACCGTCACATTGAGCGCCACACTCTCACTCCATCACTGTCACCACGCCCCCCTCACACTCACTCCATCACCGTCACGAGACCCCCTTGCATTCACTCCATCACGTCAGATAGACCCCCTCACACTCACTCCATCACCATCACACTGATCCCCTCACAATCACTCTATCATCGTCACACTGACACCCGCATGCTCACTCCATTACCATCACACTGACTCCAATACACTCTCTCTTTCTCCATCACTTTGATGACCTCACACTGACTGTATCACCGTCACCCCGACCCCCTCACACTCACTCAATCTCCAGCACACTGACTCCATGAAACTCACTCCATCTCCGTCACCATGACCCCCTCACACTCACTCCATCACGTCACCTAGCCCCCTCATACGCACTCCATCACCGTCAAATTGACCCCCCCACACTCACTCCATCACCGTCACCCTGACCCCTTACACTCACTCCATTCCCATCACACTGACCCACGCACACTCACTCCATCACCGCCACCCAGACCCTGACACACTGACTCGTTCTCTGTCACTTTGAACAACTCACACTCACTCCATCACTGACACCCTGACCCCCCACACTCACTCCTTCACCATCACTCCGATCCCATCGCACTCACTCAATCTCCATCAGACTGACTCCATGAAACTCACTCCATCACTGTCACACTGACACCCTCACATTCACTCCACCACCGCCACACTGTCTCCCACACTCTCAAACCATCACCCTCACCCTGAACCCCTCACACTCACTCCATCAACATCACCCTGACGCTCTTCACTCTCATTCCATCACTGTCGCACGGACCCCTCAGATGCATTACGTCACTGTCGAATTGACCCCCTCACACTCACTCAATTTGCGTCACTGTCATTCCCACACACTCACTCCATTACCATCATCTTGACCCCTTCATACTCACTCCATCACCGTTACCCTGACCACCTCACACTCACTCCATCACCGTCACACTGTCTCCCACAATCTCAATCCATCACCCTAACCCTGAACCACTCACACTCACACCATCAACATCACCTGACCCCCTCACACTCACCCATTCTCCGGGAAACTGACTCCATGAAACTCACTCCATCACGTCAACCAGACCCCCTCACACTCAATCCATCACCGTCACCCTGAGCCCCTCACACTCACACTGTCACCGTCCCCATGACCCCTTCACACTCACTCCATCACCGTCAGCCCGACCACAGTACATTCACACCTTCACCGTCACCCTGACCCCTCACACTCACTCCATCACCGTCAAATTCACCACCTCACACTCACTCCATCACCGTAACCCTAAAATCATTACACTCACTCCATCACCGTCACTATGACCCCCTCACACTCACTCCATCACCGTTACTGTGACCCAATTACAATCACTCCATCACCGTCACATTGAGCGCCGCACCCTCACTCCATCACTGTCACCATGCCCCCCTCACACTCACACCATCACCGTCACGAGACCCCCTCGCATTCACTCAATCACGTCAGACAGACCCCCTCACACTCACTCCATCACCATCACACTGATCCCCTCACAATCACTCTATCATCGTCACACTGACACCCGCATGCTCACTCCATTACCGTCACACTGACTCCAATACACTCTCTCTTTCTCCATCACTTTGATGACCTCACACTCACTGTATCACCGTCACCCCGACCCCCTCACACTCACTCATTCTCCAGCACACTGACTCCATGAAAGTCACTCCATCTCTGTCACCCTGACCCCCTCACACTCACTCCATCACGTCACCTAGCCCCCTCACACTCACTCCATCACCGTCCACATGACCCCCTCACACTCACTCCATCACCGTCACTGTGACCCAATTACAATCACTCCATCACCATCACATTGAGCGCAGCACCCTCACTCCATCACTGTCACCATGCCCCCCTCACACTCACTCCATCACCGTCACGAGACCCCCTCGCACTCACTCCATCACGTCAGATAGCCCCCCTCACACTCACTCCATCACCATCACCCTGACCCCCTCACACTCACTCTATCACCGTCCCATGACCCCCTCACACTCACTCCATCACTGTTATCCTGACCCCATTACACTCACTCAATCACCGTCACAATGACCCTCGCACATTCACTCTATCACATTCCCCATAACCTCCGCACACTCACTCCATCAGCATCACCCTCACCGCATTACACTCACTCCATCACCGTCACCCTGACCCCCTCTCACTCACTCCATCACCCTCACCCTGACCCCCTCACACTCACTCCATCACCCTCACCCAGACCCCCTCACACTCACTCTATCACCGTCCCCATGACCCCCTCACACTCACTCCATCACCGTCATCCTGACCCCATTACACTCACTCGATCACTGTCACATTGACCCCCGCACCCTCACTCCATCACCGTCAACCTGACCCCCTCACACTCACTCCATCACCGTCACCCTGACTCCCTTGATACTCACTCCGTCACGCCACTCAGACCCCCTCAAATTCACTCCATCACGTCACCCAGCCCCCCACACTCACTCCATCACCGTCCCCATGACCCCCTCACACTCACTCCATCACCATCACCCTGACCCCCTCACACTCACTCCATCACCGTCAACATGACCCCCTCACACTCACTTCATCACCATCACCCTGACTCCATTACACTCACTCCATCAACATCACAGTGACCCCCGCACACTCACTCCATCACGTCACCCAGACCCCCTCACACTCACTCCATCACCGTCACCCTGACCCCCTCACACTCAATGTATCACCGTCAACCTGACCCCCTCACACTAATTCCATCACCATCACCCGACCCCTTGACACTCCATCACGTCACCCAGACCCCCTCACACTCACTCCATCACCGTCATCTAGACCCCCTCACACTCACTCCATCACCGTCATCCTGACCCCTCACACTCACTCTATCACGGTCCCCATGACCCCCTCACACTCACTTCATCAGCGTCACCCTGACCCTTTTACACTCACTCCATCACCGTCACATTGGCCCCCTCACACTCACTCCATCACCGTCATCTAGACCCCCTCACACTCACTCCATCACCGTCACCCTGACCCCTCACACTCACTCTATCACCGTCCCCATGACCACCTCACACTCACTGCATCACCGTCACCCTGTCCCCTCATACTCACTCCGTCACTGTCACCCAGACCCCCTCACACTAACTCCATCACCGTCACCCTGACCCCCTGACACTCACTCCATCATGTCACCCAGACCCCCTCACACTCACTCCATCACCGTCACCCTGACCCCCTCACACTCACTCTATCACCATCCCCATGAGGCACTCACACTCACTCCATCACCATCACCCTGACCCCATTACACTCACTCCATCACCGTCACCCTGACCCTCCCGCACTCACTTCATCACCGTCACCCTGACCCCATTACACTCACTCCATCACCATCCCATTGACCCCCGCGCACTCACTCTATCACCATCCCCATGACGCACTCACACTCACTCCATCACCGTCACCCTGACCCCCTCATACTCACTCTATCACCGTCCCCATGACCCCCTTACACTCATTCCATCACCGTCCCCATGACCCCCTTACACTCACTCCATCACCGTCAGCATGACCCCCTCACACTCACTCCATCACCGTCACACTGACCCCCACAGACTCACTCCATCACCATCACCCTGACCCCCTCACACTCACTCCATTATCGTCAAACCTGACCCCCTCACACTCACTCGATCACCATCCCCATGCCCCCTCACGCGCTCTCCATCACCGTCACCCTGACCCCACTACACTCACTCCATCACCGTCACAATGACCCCCTCACACTCAATCCATCACCGTCACACTGACCCCCGCACACTCACGACATCTCCGCCACCATGACCCCCTCACACTCAATCCATCACCATTCCCCTGACCCCCTGACACTCATTCCATCACCGTCACCCTGACCCCCTCACACTCACTCCATCACCGTCACCCTGACCCCCTCACACTCACTCTATCACCGTCACCATGACCCACTCACACTCTCTTCATCACCGTCACCCTGATCCCATTACACTCACTCCATCACCATCCCATTGACCCCCGCGCACTCACTCTATCACCATCCCCATGACCCCCTCACACTCACTCCATCACCATCACCCTGACCCCCTCACACTCACTGTATCACCGTCACCCCTGACCCCCTCACACTCACTCATTCTCTGTCAAACTGACTCCATGAAACTCACTCTTTCAGCGTTACGCTGACACCCTCACACTCACTCCATCACCCTCACCCTGACCCCCTCACACTCACTCCATCACCCTCACCCTGACCGTCTCACACTCAAACCATCACCGTCACCCTGATCCCTTGATACTCACTCCGTCACGCCACTCAGACCCCCTCACACTCACTCCATCACGTCACCCTGACCCCCTCACACTCACTCCATCACCGTCACCCTGACCCCCTCACACTCACTCTATCACCATCCCCATGACCCCCTCACACTCACTCCATCACCGTTACCCTGACTCCATTAAGCTTACTCCATCACGGTCACACTGACCCCCGCACACTCACTCTATCATCATTCCCATGACCCCCTCACACTCACTCCATCACCGTCACCCTGACCCCCTCACACTCACTCTATCACCGTCCCCATGACCCCCTAACACTCTCTCCATCAACGTCACACTGACCACCTGACACTCACTCCATCACGTCACCCAGACCCCATTACACTCACTCCATCACCGTCACATTGTCCGCCGCACCCTCACTCCAATAATGTCACACTGACCCCCTGACACTCGCTACATCACGTAACCCAGACCCCCTCACACTTACTCCATCACCATCACACTGACCCCCGCACACTCACTCTATCACCGTCCCCATGATCCCCTCACACTCTCTCCATCAACGTCACACTGACCACCTGACACTCACTCCATCACGTCACCTAGACCCCATTACACTCACTCCATCACCGTCACATTGTCCACCGCACCCTCACTCCATCAATGTCACACTGACCCCCTGACACTCGCTACATCACGTCACCCAGACCCCCTCACACTCACTCCATCACCGTCACACTGACCCCCGCACACTCACTCTATCACCGTCCCCATGATCCCCTCACACTCACTCCATCAACGTCACACTGACCACCTGACACTCACTCCATCACGTCACCCAGACCCAATTACACTCACTCCATCACTGCCACATTGTCCCCCACACCCTCACTCCATCACCGTCATCCTGACCCCCTCACACTCACTCAATCACCGTCACCCTGATCCCCTGACACTCACTCCATCACGTCACCCATATCCCCTCACACTCACTCCATCACCGTCACCCTGACCCCATATCACTCACTCCATCACCGTCACATTGACCCCCGCACCCTCACTCCAATACCGTCACCTTGACCTCTTCACACTCACTCCATCACCGTCACAGTGAACTCTGCACACTCACTCCATCACATCACCCAGACCCCCTCACACTCACTCCATGACCATCACACTGACCCCCGCACACTCACTTCATCACCATCACACTGATCCCGACACACTCGCTCCTTCTCTGTCACTTTGACCAACTCACACTCATTCCATCACCATCACCCTGACCCCCTCACACTCACTGTATCACCGTCACCCCTGACCCCCTCACACTCACTCATTCTCCGTCAAACTGACTCCATGAAACTCACTCTTTCAGCGTTACGCTGACCCCCTCACACTCACTACCTCACCCTCACCCTGACCCCCTCACACTCACTCCATCACCCTCACCCTGACCGTCTCACACTTAAACCATCACCGTCACCCTGATCCCTTGATACTCACTCCGTCACGCCACGCAGACCCCCTCACACTCACTCCATCACGTCACCCAGCCCCCCTCACACTCACTCCATCACCGTCCCCATGACCCCCTCACACTCACTCCATCACCATCACCCTGACCCCCTCACACTCACTCCATTACCGTCAACATGACCCCCTCACACTCACTTCATCACCATCACCCTGACTCCATTACACTCACTCCATCACCATCACAGTGACCCCCGCACACTCACTCCATCACCGTCACCCTGACATCTCACACTCACACTCTCTCCATCACTCTGACCCCATTACACTCACTCCATCACCGTCACATTGACCCCCGCGCACTCACTCTATCACCATCCCCATGACGCACTCACACTCACTCCATCACCATCACCCTGACCCCATTACAATCACTCCATCACGGAACTCAGATCCCCTCACACTCACTACATCACCATCACCCTGACCCCCTCCCACTCACTCTATCACCGTCACCATGACGCACTTACACTCACTCCATCACCGTCACCCTGACCCCACTACACTCACTCCATCACCGTCACAATGACCCCCTCACACTCAATCCATCACCGTCACACTGACCCCCGCACACTCACGACATCACCGCCACCATGACCCCCTGACACTCACTCCATCACCATCACCCTGACCCCCTGACACTCACTCCATCACCGTCACCCTGACCCCCTCACACTCACTCTATCACCGTCACCATGACGCACTTACACTCACTCCATCACCGTCCCCATGACCCCCTTACACTCACTCCATCACCGTCAGCATGACCCCCTCACACTCACTCCATCACCGTCACACTGACCCCCACAGACTCACTCCATCACCATCACCCTGACCCCCTCACACTCACTCCATTATCGTCAAACCTGACCCCCTCACACTCACTCTATCACCTTCCCCATGACCCCTCACGCGCACTCCATCACCGTCACCCTGACCCCCTCACACTCACTCCATCACCATCCCATTAACCCCCGCGCACTCACTCTATCACCATCCCCATGACCCCCTTACACTCACTCCATCACCATCACCCTGACCCCATTACACTCACTCCATCACCGTCCCCATGACCCCCTCACACTCACTCCATCACCGTCACCCTGACGCCATTACACTCACTCCATGACCGTCACACTGACCCCCACAGACTTACTCCATCACCATCACCCTGACCCCCTCACACTCACTCCATTATCGTTAAACCAGACCCCCTCACACTCAATACATCACCGTCACCCTGACCCCCTCACACTCACTCCATCAACGTCACCCTGAGCCCCTCACACTCACTCTGTCACCGTCCCCATGACCCCTTCACACTCACTCCATCACCGTCAACCCGACCACATTACACTCACACCTTCACCGTCACCCTGACCCCTCACACTCACTCCATCACCGTCAAATTCACCACCTCACACTCACTCCATCACCATAACCCTAAACTCATTACACTCACTCCATCACCGTCACTATGACCCCCTCACACTCACTCCATCACCGTTACTGTGACCCAATTACAATCACTCCATCACCATCACATTGAGCGCCGCACCCTCACTCCATCACTGTCACCATGCCCCCCCACACTCACTCCATCACCGTCACGAGACCCCCTCGCATTCACTCCATCACGTCAGACAGACCCCCTCACACTCACTCCATCACCATCACACTGATCCCCTCACAATCACTCTATCATCGTCACACTGACACCCGCATGCTCACTCCATTACCGTCACACTGACTCCAATACACTCTCTCTTTCTCCATCACTTTGATGACCTCACACTTACTGTATCACCGGCACCCCGACCCCCTCACACTCACTCATTCTCCAGCACACTGACTCCATGAAACTCACTCCATCACCGTCACCCTGACCCCCTCACACTCACTCCATCACGTCACCTAGCCCCCTCACACTCACTCCATCACCGACCACATGACCTCCTCACACTCACTCCATCACCGTCACTGTGACCCAATTACAATCACTCCATCACCATCACATTGAGCGCAGCACCCTCACTCCATCACTGTCACCATGCCCCCCTCACACTCACTCCATCACCGTCACGAGACCCCCTCGCACTCACGCCATCACGTCAGATAGACCCCCTCACACTCACTCCATCACCATCACACTGATCCCCTCATAATCACTCTATCATCGTCACACTGACACCCGCATGCCCACTCCATTACCGTCACACTGACTCCAATACACTCTCTCTTTCTCCATCACTTTGATGACCTCACACTGACTGTATCACCGTCACCCCGACCCCCTCACACTCACTCATTCTCCAGCACACTGACTCCATGAAACTCACTCCATCTCCGTCACCCTGACCCCCTCACACTCACTCCATCACGTCACCTAGCCCCCTCATACGCACTCCATCACCGTCAAATTGACCCCCTCACACTCACTCCATCACCGTCACCCTGACCCCTTACACTCACTCCATTCCCATCACACTGACCCACGCACACTCACTCCATCACCGCCACCCAGACCCTGACACACTGACTCGTTCTCTGTCACTTTGAACAACTCACACTCACTCCATCACTGACACCCTGACCCCCCACACTCACTCCTTCACCATCACTCCGATCCCATCGCACTCACTCAATCTCCATCAGACTGACTCCATGAAACTCACTCCATCACTGTCACACTGACACCCTCACATTCACTCCACCACCGCCACACTGTCTCCCACACACTCAAACCATCACCCTCACCCTGAACCCCTCACACTCACTCCATCAACGTCACCTGACCCCTTCACACTCGCTCCACTACCGTCGAATTTAACCCCACACATTCACTCCATTACCGTCAAACTGACCACCTCACACTCACTCCATCACCGTCAAATTGACCACCTCACACTCACTCCATCACCATCACCCTAAACTCCTTACACTCACTCCATCACCGTCACTATGACCCACTCACACTCACTCCATCACCGTCACTGTGACCCAATTACAATCACTCCATCACCGCCACATTGAGCGCCGCACCCTCACTCCATCACTGTCACCATGCCCCCCTCACACTCACACCATCACCGTCACGAGACCCACTCGCATTCACTCAATCACGTCAGACAGACCCCCTCACACTCACTCCATCACCATCACACTGATCCCCTCACAATCACTCTATCATCGTCACACTGACACCCGCATGCTCACTCCATTACCGTCACACTGACTCCAATACACTCTCTCTTTCTCCATCACTTTGATGACCTCACACTCACTGTATCACCGTCACCCCGACACCCTCACACTCACTCATTCTCCAGCACACTGACTCCATGAAACACACTCCATCTCTGTCACCCTGACCCCCTCACACTCACTCCATCACGTCACCTAGCCCCCTCACACTCACTCCATCACCGTCACTATGACCCCCTCACACTCACTCCATCACCGTCACTGTGACCCAATTACAATCACTCCATCACCATCACATTGAGCGCAGCACCCTCACTCCATCACTGTCACCGCGCCCCCCTCACACTCACTCCATCACATCACCCAGACCCCCTCACACTCACTCCATCACATCACCCAGACCCCCTCACACTCACTCCATCATATCACCCTGACCCCCTCACACTCACTCTATCACCATCCCCATGAAACCCTCACACTCACTCCATCACCGTCCACATGACCACCTCACACTCACTCCATCACCATTAAACTGACACCCTCACTTTCACTCCATCCCCGTCACACTGACCCCCTCACACTCACTCCATCACCGTAACCCCAAACCTCTCAAACTCACTCCTTTAAGGTCACTCTGACCCCCTCACACTCACTCCATTACCCTCACACTGACTCCGTCAGATGCACTACGTCACTGTCACATTGACCCCCTCACACTCACTCCATCACGTTACGAAGACCCCTCACACTCACTCCATCACCGTCACTATGACCCCCTCCCACTCACTCCATCACCATCACCCTGACCCCATTACACTCATTCCATCAACGTCACACTGAGCCCTGCACACTCACTCCATCAATGTCACACTCATCCCCTCACACTCACTCCATCCCTGTCCTCCAGACCACCTCATACTCACTCCAGCACCGTCACACTGACCCCTCACCCTCACTCCATCAACGTCTTCCTGTCCCCTCACACTCACTCCATCTCCCTCTCTGCCCCCCTCACATTCACACCATCACCGTCACCCTGACCCCCTCACACTCACTCCATTACCGTAAAACTGACCCCCTCATATGCACTCCATCACCGTCAAATTGACCCCCTCACACTCACTCCATCACTGTCACTGTGACCACCCACACTCACTCCATCACCGTCACCCTGACCCTTTACACTCACTCCATTCCCATCACACTGACCCCCGCACACTCACTCCATCACCACCACCCAGACCCTGACACACTGACTCGTTCTCTGTCACTTTGAACAACTCACACTCACTCCATCACTGACACCCTGACCCCCTCACACTCACTCCTTCACCATCACTCCGATCCCATCGCACTCACTCAATCTCCATCAGACTGACTCCAGGAAACTCACTCCATCACTGTCACACTGACACCCTCACATTCACTCCACCACCGCCACACTGTCTCCCACACACTCAAACCATCACCCTCACCCTGAACCCCTCACACTCACTCCATCAACGTCACCTGACCCCTTCACACTCGCTCCACTACCGTCGAATTTACCCCCACACATTCACTCCATTACCGTCAAACTGACCACCTCACACTCACTCCATCACCGTCAAATTGACCACCTCACACTCACTCCATCACCATCACCCTAAACTCCTTACACTCACTCCATCACCGTCACTATGACCCACTCACACTCACTCCATCACCGTCACTGTGACCCAATTACAATCACTCCATCACCGCCACATTGAGCGCCGCACCCTCACTCCATCACTGTCACCATGCCCCCCTCACACTCACACCATCACCGTCACGAGACCCACTCGCATTCACTCAATCACGTCAGACAGACCCCCTCACACTCACTCCATCACCATCACACTGATCCCCTCACAATCACTCTATCATCGTCACACTGAAACCCGCATGCTCACTCCATTACCGTCACACTGACTCCAATACACTCTCTCTTTCTCCATCACTTTGATGACCTCACACTCACTGTATCACCGTCACCCCGACACCCTCACACTCACTCATTCTCCAGCACACTGACTCCATGAAACACACTCCATCTCTGTCACCCTGACCCCCTCACACTCACTCCATCACGTCACCTAGCCCCCTCACACTCACTCCATCACCGTCACTATGACCCCCTCACACTCACTCCATCACCGTCACTGTGACCCAATTACAATCACTCCATCACCATCAAATTGAGCGCAGCACCCTCACTCCATCACTGTCACCGCGCCCCCCTCACACTCACTCCATGACATCACCCAGACCCCCTCACACTCACTCCATCACATCACCCAGACCCCCTCACACTCACTCCATCATATCACCCTGACCCCCTCACACTCACTCTATCACCATCCCCATGAAACCCTCACACTCACTCCATCACCGTCCACATGACCACCTCACACTCACTCCATCACCATTAAACTGACACCCTCACTTTCACTCCATCCCCGTCACACTGACCCCCTCACACTCACTCCATCACCGTAACCCCAAACCTCTCAAACTCACTCCTTTAAGGTCACTCTGACCCCCTCACACTCACTCCATTACCCTCACACTGACTCCGTCAGATGCACTACGTCACTGTCACATTGACCCCCTCACACTCACTCCATCACGTTACGAAGACCCCTCACACTCACTCCATCACCGTCACTATGACCCCCTCCCACTCACTCCATCACCATCACCCTGACCCCATTACACTCATTCCATCAACGTCACACTGAGCCCTGCACACTCACTCCATCAATGTCACACTCATCCCCTCACACTCACTCCATCCCTGTCGCCCAGACCACCTCATACTCACTCCAGCATCGTCACACTGACCCCTCACCCTCACTCCATCAACGTCTTCCTGTCCCCTCACACTCACTCCATCTCCCTCTCTGCCCCCCTCACATTCACACCATCACCGTCACCCTGACCCCCTCACACTCACTACATTACCGTAAAACTGACCCCCTCATATGCACTCCATCACCGTCAAATTGACCCCCTCACACTCACTCCATCACTGTCACTGTGACCACCCACACTCACTCCATCACCGTCACCCTGACCCCTTACACTCACTCCATTCCCATCACACTGACCCCCGCACACTCACTCCATCACCACCACCCAGACCCTGACACACTGACTCGTTCTCTGTCACTTTGAACAACTCACACTCACTCCATCACTGACACCCTGACCCCCTCACACTCACTCCTTCACCATCACTCCGATCCCATCGCACTCACTCAATCTCCATCAGACTGACTCCATGAAACTCACTCCATCACTGTCACACTGACACCCTCACATTCACTCCACCACCGCCACACTGTCTCCCACACTCTCAAACCATCACCCTCACCCTGAACCCCTCACACTCACTCCATCAACGTCACCTGACCCCTTCACACTCGCTCCACTACCGTCAAATTTACCCCCACACATTCACTCCATTACTGTCAAACTGACCACCTCACACTCACTCCATCACCGTCAAATTGACCCCCTCACACTCACTCAATCACGTCACCCAGAACCCTTCACACTCACTCCATCACCATCACCCTGACGCCCTTCGCTCTCATTCCATCACTGTCGCACGGACCCCTCAGATGCATTACGTCACTGTCGAATTGACCCCCTCACACTCACTCAATTTGCGTCACTGTCACTCCCACACACTCACTCCATCACCGTCACTATGACCCCCTCACACTCACTCCATCACCGTCACTGTGACCCAATTACAATCACTCCATCACGATCACATTGAGCGCAGCACCCTTACTCCATCACTGTCACCGTGCCCCCCTCACACTCACTCCATCACCGTCACGAGACCCCCTCGCACTCACTCCATCACGTCAGATAGACCGCCTCACACTCACTCCATCACCATCACACTGATCCCCTCACAATCACTCTATCATCGTCACACTGACACCCACATGCTCACTCCATTACCGTCACACTGACCCCAATACACTCTCTCTTTCTCCGTCACTTTGACCACCTCACACTCATTGTATTACCGTCACCCCTAACCCCCTCACACTCACTCATTCTCTGGCACACTGACTCCATGAAACTCACTCCATCACGTCACCCAGCCCCCCTCACACTCACTCCATCACTGTCACCCTGACCCCATTATACTCACAACTTCACTGTCACGTTGAACGCCGCACCCTCACTCCATCTCTGTCACCATGACCCCCTCACACTCACTCCATCACAGTTACCCAGACCCCCTCGCACTAACTCCATTAGCGTCTCACTGACCCCCTGACACTCACTCCATCACGTCACCCAGACCCCTTCACATCACTCCATCACGTCACCCAGATCCCTTCACACTCAGTCCATCACCGTCACACTGATCCCCTCACACTCACTCAAACATCGTCACAC
Source organism: Chiloscyllium punctatum (assembly GCF_047496795.1). Lineage (NCBI taxonomy): Eukaryota > Metazoa > Chordata > Chondrichthyes > Orectolobiformes > Hemiscylliidae > Chiloscyllium > Chiloscyllium punctatum. The sequence goes on from NC_092742.1 coordinate 131,557,171, forward strand.
TGACCCCCGCATGTTCACCCATCACCGTCACACTGATCCTGATACACTCTCTCCTCCGTCACTTTGACCAACTCACACTCACTCCTTCAACAACACCCTGACCCCCTCACACTCGCTGTATCGCCGTCACCCCTGACCCGCTCACACTCACTCATTCTCCGGCACACTGACTCCATGAAACTCACTCCATCACCATCACCTGACCCCCTCACACTCACTCCATCACATCACCCAGACCCCCTCACACTCACTCCATCATATCACCCTGACCCCCTCACACTCACTCTATCACCATCCCCATGAAACCCTCACACTCACTCCATCACCGTCCACATGACCACCTCATACTCACTCCATCACCATTAAACTGACAACCTCACTTTCACTCCATCCCCGTCACACTGACCCCCTCACACTCACTCCATCACCGTAACCCCAAACCTCTCAAACTCACTCCTTTAAGGTCACTCTGACCCCCTCACACTCACTCCATTACCCTCACACTGACTCCGTCAGATGCACTACGTCACTGTCACATTGACCCCCTCACACTCACTCCATCACGTTACGAAGACCCCTCACACTCACTCCATCACCGTCACTATGACCCCCTCCCACTCACTCCATCACCATCACCCTGAACCCATTACACTCATTCCATCAACGTCACACTGAGCCCTGCACACTCATTCCATCAATGTCACACTCATCCCCTCACACTCACTCCATCCCTGTCGCCCAGACCACCTCATACTCACTCCAGCACCGTCACACTGACCCCTCACCCTCACTCCATCAACGTCTTCCTGTCCCCTCACACTCACTCCATCTCCTCATCTGCCCCCCTCACATTCACACCATCACCGTCACCCTGACCCCCTCACACTCACTCCATTACCGTAAAACTGACCCCCTCATACGCACTCCATCACCGTCAAATTGACCCCCTCACACTCACTCCATCACTGTCACTGTGACCACCCACACTCACTTCATCACCGTCACCCTGACCCCTTACACTCACTCCATTCCCATCACAATGACCCCCGCACACTCACTCCATCACCACCACCCAGACCCTGACACACTGACTCGTTCTCTGTCACTTTGAACAACTCACACTCACTCCATCACTGACACCCTGACCCCCTCACACTCACTCCTTCACCATCACTCCGATCCCATCGCACTCACTCAATCTCCATCAGTCTGACTCCATGAAACTCACTCCATCACTGTCACACTGACACCCTCACATTCACTCCACCACCGCCACACTGTCTCCCACACTCTCAAACCATCACCCTCACCCTGAACCCCTCACACTCACTCCATCAACGTCACCTGACCCCTTCACACTCGCTCCACTACCGTCAAATTTACCCCCACACATTCACTCCATTACCGTCAAACTGACCACCTCACACTCACTCCATCACCGTCAAATTGACCCCCTCACACTCACTCAATCACGTCACCCAGAACCCTTCACACTCACTCCATCACCATCACCCTTACGCCCTTCGCTCTCATTCTATCACTGTCGCACGGACCCCTCAGATGCATTACGTCACTGTCGAATTGACCCCCTCACACTCACTCAATTTGCGTCACTGTCACTCCCACACACTCACTCCATTACCATCACCTTGACCCCTTCATACTCACTCCATCACCGTTACCCTGACCACCTCACACTCACTCCATCACCGTCACACTGTCTCCCACACTCTCAATACATCACCCTCACCCTGAACCCCTCACACTCACTCCATCAACATCACCTGATCCCCTCACACTCACTCCACAACCGTCAAACTGACCCCCTCACACTCACTCCATCACCGTCAAACTGACCCCCCCACACTCACTCCATTACCATCACCCTGTCAAACCCAACACTCAGTCCATCATCACCCTTCTAACCCCCTCAAAATCTTTCCTTCACTTTCACCCTGACCCCCAAATGCTCACTCCATCACTGTCACTCTGACAATCTCACACTCACTCCATCACCGCAACCATGACCCCCTCTCACTCACTCCATCACTGTCATCTTGACCCCCTCACACTCACTCTATCACTGTAAACCTGACAGACTCACAATCACTCCGTCACCATTACCCTGACCACCTCACACTCACTCCATCGCCATCACCCTGACTCCCACATACTCACTCCATCACCGTCACTCTGACCCCCTCACACTCACTCTATCACTGTCTATCTGACACACCCACAATCACTCCATTACCATTACCCTGACCACCTCACATTCACTCCATCACCGTCACCACCGCCCTGACCCCCTCACATTAATTCCATCACTGTCACCCTGACCCCCTCACACTCACTCCATCACTGTCACCCTGACCCCCTCACACTCACTCCATCACCGTCATCCTGACAATCTCACACTCACTCCATCACCGTCACCACCGCCCTGATCCCCTCATATTCATTCCATCACTGTCACCCTGACCCCCTCACACTCACTCCATCACTGTCACCCTGACCCCCTCACACTCACTCCATCACTGTCACACTGACAATCTCACACTCACTCCATCACCGTCATCCTGACAATCTCACACTCACTCCATCACCGTTTCACTGACCCCTTCACACTCACTCCTTCTCCATCACTTTGACCCCTTCACACTCACTCCTTCACCTTCACCCTGACTCCCTCACACTCACTCCATCACCATCACACTGACCCCCTCACACTCGCTCCATCACAGTCACTGGGACGTCCTCACTCTCACTACATCACCATCATCCTGACCCCCTCACACTCACTCCATCGCTGTCACCATAACCCAATCGCACTGACTCCACCACCCTCATCATTACCCTCTCACACGAAGTCCATCACTGTCACCCTGACCCCCTCACACTCACTCCATCACCGTCTGCCTGACCCCCTCACACTCACGTGATTACAGTCACATTGAACCCCTCACACTCACTCCAACACCATCACACTGATTCCCTCACACTCACTCCATCACCGTGACACTGACCCCCCTCACACTCACTCAATCACATTCACCCTGATCCACTCGCAGTCCCTCCATTATCGTCACACTTATTCCCTCACGCTCACATCATCACGATCATCCTGACCCTCAAACACTCACTTCATCACCATCACACTGACCCCCTCACACTCACTCCAACACCATCACACTGATCCCCTTACCCTCACTCCATCAACGTCACACTCATCCCCTCACACTCACTCCATCACTGTCGCCCAGACCGCCTCATACTCACTTCATCACCATCACACTGACCCCCTCATACTCACTCCATCACTGTCACCCAGACCCCCGACACTCACTCCATCACAGTCACCGTGACCCCTCACAATCACTCCATCACTGTCACCCTGACCCCCTCACACTCACTCCAACACCATCACACTGATCCCATTACCCTCACTCCATCAACGTCACACTCATCCCCTCACACTCCCTCCATCACTGTCACCCAGACTGCCTCATACTCACTTCATCACCATCACACTGACCCCCTCACACTCACTCCATCAATATCCTCCTGTCCCCCTCACACTCACTCCATCTCCATCACCATGTCGCTCTCATACTCACTCAACCACCGTCAGACTGACCCCCACACACACTCCATCCACACCGCCCTGTTCCCCTCACACTCATTCCATCACAGTCACCCTGACCTTCTCTCACTCACTGAATTACTCTCACCCTGACTCCCACACACTCACTCCATCACGGTCACGCTGACCAACTCACACTCACTCTATCTCCATCTCACTTAACCCCTCACACTCACACCATCACCCTAACCCTGACCCCTTCACACTCACTACATCACCGTCACCCTGAACACATCACACTCACTCCATCCTCGTCACACGGCCCCCTCACACTGACTCCATCACCGTCACCCTGACACCATCACACCCACTCCATCACTGTCTCCCTGACCCCCTCCCAATCACTCTATCACCTTCACCCTGACAACCTCACACTCCCTGCATCACCGTCAACATGTCCCCCTCATACTGGCTCCATCACCATCTCCCTGACCCCCTCTCACTCACGTGATTACAGTCACACTGAACCCTTCACACTCAATCGGTCACCATCACCCTGATTCCCTCACAATCACATCATCACCATCATCCTGACCCCCACACACTCACTCCAACACCATCAACCTGACCCCCTCACACTGACTCCATCACCATCACCCTGACCCCCTCACACTCACTCCATCGCCGTCACCCTGACCCCCTCACACTCACTACATCACCATCACACTGACTCCCTCACACCCACTCCATCAACCTCACCTTGACCCCATCACACTCACTCCATCTTCGTCACACTGACCCCATTAAACTCACTCCATCAGAGTCACACTGACACCCTCCCGCTCACTCAATCACCGTCATCCTGATCCCCTCACACTCACGCGATCTCAGTCATTCTGATCACTTCACACTTACTCCATTAACGTCGCAGTGATCACCTCACACTCACTGCATTACCATCAACCTGACACCCTCCACTCACTCCGTCACCACCCCCTTGACCCCCGCTCACTCACTCCATCACTCTAACGCTGATTCTCTCACTCACTCCATCAATGTCACCCTGGCCCCCTAACTCTCTCACTCCATCACAGTCACCCTGACACCCTCACACTCACCCCTACACTGTCACACTGATCCCCTCACACTCACTCCTTCACCGTCACCCTGACCCGCTCACACTATCTCCATCACCGTCACCCTGACTCAATCACCCTCACTCTATCACTGTCATTCTGATCCTCTCACACTCGCTCCAGCACTGTCTCACTGATTCCCTAACCCTCACTCCATCAACATCACACACATCCCTTCACACTCACTCTGTCACTGTCACCCTGACACACTCACAATCACTCTATCACCGTAAGCCTGACTCCCTCACACTCAGTCCAACACCATCACACAGATCCCCTCACCCACACTCCATCAACCTCACACTCATCCCCTCACACTCACTGCATCTCTGTCACCCTGACCCCCTCACACTCACTCATTCTCCTTCACAGAGACTCCGTGAAACTCACTCTGTCAGCTTCACCCAGACCCCCTCACACTCACTCCATCACTCTCACCCTGACCCCCTCACACTCACTCCATCACCGTCACGCTGACCCCCTGACACTCACTCCATCACGTCACCCAGACCCCCTCACTCTCATTCCATCACTGTCTCCCTGACCCCCTCACACTCACTCTATCACCAGCCCCATGACCCCCTCACACTCACTCCATCACCGTCACCCTGACCCCATCACACTCAGTGCATCACTGTCACAATGACCCTCGCACACTCACTCCATCACCGTCACCCTGACCCCCTCACTTTCACTCCATCCCCGTCACACTGATGCCCTCACACTCACTGCATCACCGTCACCCTAACCCTCTCACTCTCATTCCTTCAAGGTCACTCTGACCCCCTCACACTCACTCAATCTCTCTCATACTGACTCCATGAAACTCACTCCGTCAGCGTCACACTGACACTCTCAAACTGACTCCATTACTCTCACACTGACCCTCTCAGATGCACTACATCACTGTCACATTGACTCCCTCACACTCATTCCATCACGTCACCCAGACCCCTCACACTCATTCCATCAGGTCACCCAGACCCCTCACACTCACTCCGTCACCGTCACCCTGACCCATTATACTCACTCCATTCCCGTCACACTGACCGATTCACACTCACTCCATCACTGCCACCCAGACCCTGACACACTGACTCGTTCTCCGTCACTTTGACCATCTCACACTCACTCCATCACCGACACCCTGACCCCCTCACACTCACAGTATCACCATCTCCCCTGACCCCCTCATACTCACTCATTCTCCGGCACACTGACTCCATGAAACTCACTCTGTCAGCGTTACTCTGACCCCCTCACACTCACTCCATCATCCTCACCATGACTCCCTCACACTCACTCCATCACGTCACCCAGACCCCTTCACACTCACTCCATCCCCGTCACACTCACTCCATCCCCGTCACACTGACCCCCGCACACACACTCCATCACTATCACCCAGACCCCGACAAACTCACACCTTCTCTGTCACTTTGACCACCTCACACTCACTCCATCACCATCACCCTGACCCCTTCAGACTCACTCCATCACCATCACCCTGACCCCTTCAGACACACTCCATCACCATCACCCTGACCCCCTCACACTCACTCATTCTCCGGCACACTGACTCCATGAAACTCACTCTTTCAGCGTTACCATTCCCCCTCACAGTCACTCCATCACCCTCACCCTGACCCCCTCACACTCACTCCATCACCGTAGTCTTGACCCCCTCACACTCCCTCTATCACTGTCAACCTGACACACTCACAATCACTCCATCACCATCACACTGACCTCCACACACTCACTCTATTACTGTCACCCTGACAAACCCAACACTCACTCCATCACCACCCGCCTGACCCCCTCACAATCTTTCCATCACTGTCACCTTGAAATCCTCACACTCACTCCATCACAGTCACCCTGAACCACATATACTCACTCCATCACCGTCACTCTGACCCTCTCACACTCACTCCATCACCACAACCATCACCCCCTCACACTCATGCCATCACTGTCAACCTGACACACTCACAATCACTCCATCACCATCACCCTGACCACCTCACACTCACTCCATCACCGTCACCCTGACTCCCACATACTCACTCCATCACCGTCACTCTGACCCCCTCACACTCACTCCATCACTGTCACCCTACCCCCTCACACTCGCTCCATCACCGTCATCTTGACCCCGTCACTCACTCCATCACTGTCACTCTGACCCTCTCACACTCACTCCATCACTGCAGCCATGCCCCCCTCACACTCACGCAATCGCTGTCAACCACCATCAGATACACTTCCTCACATCACCCCCATAGGCACACTCACCCCTACATACTCCACCACCATCACACACACTGCCCCACACCACCCTCACCGTCATGCTCACCACCACACACTCCACCACCCTCACACACACTGCTCCACACAACCCTCACCGTCACGCTCACCCCCACACACTCCACCACCCTCGAACACACTGCCCCACACAATCTCCACTATCACGCTCACCCCCACACAGTGCACCACACCACTCTCACCTTCACGCTCACCACCACATAATCCACCATTCTCCCACACACTCCCCTACCATCACGCTCACTCTCCTGCACAGTCGCCCAGCATCACACTCACTCGCCCACACATTCCTACACCATCACGCTCACTCCCTCGCACACATCCCCAGCATCATGCTCACACATCCACGCAGTCTCCCATCATCACACTCCTCACACACCTTAAACCGAGGTCCTGCCTGTGAACACAGACCCAGTTGATCCCCTCTAAATGGCCTTTAAAACCATCCCCATTCTATTTCCTGAGTAACAGACAGTATGTCCCACACAATGTGTTCTGTTTGTGATGTCCGGTTGTACCAGTTTCAGCCACAGCCTACGGTGCCACTCCACCTATTACTCCCTAGTAATGGCACATGTTCTCACACCCACTATGTCCCTGAGCAATGGCGTTTGGCCGAAGCTTGATTCTGTTGCCCTGGAAATGGTCTGATCTGCCGTCCCAATCTCTGTTCCCTAACATCGGCCTGAAGTTCGACAACCCTCTTCTGTTCCCCCAACACCGAAGGATTCAAGACATTGGGAGATGATGATCGGAAGATGGAGAGAGAGTGAATGAGATTGTGGAAGGCAAGGACAGTGTAATTGAGTGTGTAAATGGGAAAAAGAGAGAGAAATAGCAGTGCAGTGTGAGAGTGGGAGGGATGTATGGAGGGAGAGGACAAAGGGAGCAAGGTGAATTCTCCCGAGAGCCAAGTTGGAGTGGGAGACCCAGAGGTGAATGTAAGGACAGAGGGAGTCCAACCCAGCTCCTGAGCTCAGGGCGCGGTGCCCTCCCCTTCCCTGAGGACCAGGACTTGGGGTTGAGTCTGTCTCTCTTCAGCTCAGCTTCTCCAACACAAAGACACACAACAACATCGGTCACTCTGCTGCTCGGCACGCTTTAATCAACATTTTTATTGTTTACAAATGGAAGTGATGGATACAGTCAGTGGGATGGTGCCTTTTCTCACTGGCCCCTGAGTTGTGAGAAACATTGAAATGTTTCCCTGTAACCCCCCTGGGGGATAAGGATGGACAAACCAGCGCTATCCTCAGTCTGTTACCATAGCGACAGGCTGCTCCATCGCTGAAACACTGAACTGAAATGAGAAAATCCCGGATAGATTGATTAATGAGGGAATTTGATGGATGGATGGATTCGGGTGAAGGGATATTTCAGCACATTCTTCAGCTGCTGCCTGAACTTAGTCTGGGTCACGGCATAAATTGCGGTGTTTGTGCAGCAACTGAGGAGCTGCAGCATGAAGCCCATTTCCCGCACAAAGCCATGGAGATACATAGACTGATACCCAATATATAACATCCGTGTCCATATAGAATACAGCATTAACGTTGACCATAACAGGATGAAATTGGCCGAGATTACAAACAGTAAAATGATGGATTTTTTTCGGTTCCTCATTTCTGTGTCAGACTGAGCGTCCCCATTGGTGTGAGCGCGGAGTCTCCTGCGGGCTCTGCTGGTCACTAAAATGTGCCTGACAGTGAGAACATTGAGCAGCAGAATCAGGAGAAATGGGACACACGGGGTTAGAATGTTGTGGAGGAACTCAATTGTGACCCAGACACTGGAGTCACGAACAGAGTCTGTTACCTCACAAAACCAGGGGAGGTTCGCCAGCCAATACCGAGCCGTGAACATAAAATACCAGGAAATGTTCTTTAAACAGCTCAACACAGTCACTGCTGCCAGAACCACAGCCGCCGTTTTCTCACTGCAATATTTACTTTTCAGCTTCTGGCAACAAATGGCCACAAACCGATCAAAAGTGAAAGTGACGGTGAACCAGACAGAGCAGTCAGTGGCTGCATAAAGCAGGACGGCGTGGATATTACATACGGGGACGGAATACACTAGGAAATAAAACTGTTCCTCATAAACAATGGGAATGTGTCTCAGTATCAGATCGAGGATAACGACCAGGAGATCCGCTGCTGCCATGGCCCCCAGGTAACGTCTGACACATGGAGACAATCCACAATCTTTATAAAGCAGGACGTAGATGGTCACTACGTTAACTGTGAGGAAGGAAAACAAACCCATTATCCATCATCCTGGAGGCAAAGGGACCCGTTTGATCGGGGACCAAGTGAGTTTTTCAAATGTGTCCCTGTATTTAGGGATTTATTAAAATAATTGGAGCTGGAATAACAAATGGGAAGGTCTGAATTCCTGACAAAAATGTGACCTAAACCACAAGAAACCTCCCCCCTCCCAAACACACAGAGACACATCCATAAGGACTGATGGTTTCTTGAACATTCCCACACACTCGATCACTCAAGAGCAGACACAGGTCACTCCTTCCCAGTTCCTAATACAGAGGGTGGGAACGTTGCTGTCCTGAAGGATTCTCTCCCACTTTCCTGAAAACTCACGAAGTTTGGAACTTTCTGTATTTTGGTCTAAATTGTATTCGATCCTGTGTCGTGAAGAAATGTAAACGCAGGGAAAAAGTATTAAACCCTTTAACTGCCTGAGGGACCTTCGGAACAGTGTCTCCTTCTCCCTGGAACGGGATCTCTTCCCTCGGGATCTTATCGTTTGTTCAATTCAATGACGTCCGACCGTTCACAAACAATGACAGGGACAGAATGTTCCGGGGAATATCAGTTACGGAATGTCAGGGACAGAACATTCCTGGGAATCTGTTATAGAATGCTGGGGACAGAACTTTCCGGGGAACTCCTTGACCTGTCCATCATCTTTGCCCCCTACCCACCCCACCAACATGATGTACTGTACCTGGACACACTGTAACATTAATGGGGTGAAAGACGAAGACAGGAATGGGATCTAAATGTATTGCCAGATCAGCTGAAAGGGTTAGATATACCACATTCTCAATCCACCTCATAGAAACAGCCCAGACACTATACACCCAGAGGAGATATCTGTTCACCGTGGAACACTGTGCAGACCATGCCAGTGTCCTGCTCAGTACAACCCAGCAATCAGTCCAGATTCATCCACTGCACTGGTCAATACAATCCAGGCAATCTTTCCAGAGTGAAACACTGCACAGATCATGTCACAGCACTTATCTTCAAACGCAGGCGAGATATCTGTTCAGTGTGGGAAGCTGGCACAGAGACAGAAAATCTGCAGATGCGGGAGTCCACAGTAGACAGGCAGGAAGCTGGGAGAACACAGCAATCCAGACACCAATGGGTGGAGAAGTCGATATTTCGGGTGTAACCGTTCTGTAAGAGTCCTGTAGGGGGGCTACACCTGAAATATCAAATGCTACACCTCCTGATGCTACCTGGATTGCTGTTTTCCTCCAGCAAGTATTCATCATGGGAAGCAATGCAGACCACACCCATGCATTGATCTATAAGCCCAGGCTAGATATCTGTCCAGCACGGGGAGCTGTGCAGACCACAGCAGTGCATTGATCTATAAACCCAGACTAGATATCTGTCCAGCACGGGGAGCTGTGCGGACCACAGCGGTGCATTGATCTATAAACCCAGACGAGATATCTGTCCAGCACGGGGAGCTGTGCAGACCACAGCGGTGCATTGATCTAAAAACCCGGACTAGATAGCATCGAGCACGGAGAGTTGTGCAAAACAGAACAGGGCACTCATGTGTAAACTAATGTGTATCCATCCAGCATGGGGAGCTGCGCAGACCACATCATTGTATTATCCATAAACCTCAACCAGATAGTCTGACCAGCACAGCGAATTGTGCAGTGATCACCCATGAATTCATCTGTAACCAGGAGCAGTTACTCTTCCAGCATGTAGGACTGTGTACACCACCCCAGTGCATTGCTCAGTAACACTGTGTTCGATCCCTGCCCAGTGTGGGGAAACTTAGAGCCCATGCTGGAAGTGACGGGCTGTGCAGCTCGAACCCATTTACATCTCCATATCTATATTTTGCCATGACAAGGGGGTGCTGTGGGTGTGAACATCACTGCCAGAGAGAGTGGCGGGAGAATCAGTTTGATTATCACCACATAGGAGGGGTTTGGGAAATAGACAGAGAGGGGGAGACTGAGAGACAGTGTCTTGGAAGGATGTGTTCCCAGGTTGCAGAATGCTGAAATGTAGGCATTTCGATAGCATCCTGTAAGATGAGCCAGTCTTCCCAGGAAAGATGGGAAAAGGGGATTTTGGTGTGAGGTCAGATGAAACAACAGCTGCTGTGTAGTTTTGAAATTACATTTATGTAGTTTTAATAAGTGTATTTTTGAAAAAGTGCATTGCTGTAGACTTGGAGTAGGGTAATAAGCAGTTTAGAGAAATGGGGTCTCAGAGTTGTGAATAGTTGATGTAAAATGTTCACTTTCAGAGTTAAAATAAATTAATTGATATTTTTAGAACATAGAACATAGAAGAATACAGCGCAGTACAGGCCCTTCGGCCCTCGATGTTGCGCCGATCAAACCCCACCTAACCTACATTGACCCACTATCCTCCATATACCTATCCAATGCCCGCTTAAATACCCATAAAGAGGGAGAGTCCACCACTGCTACCGGCAGGGCATTCCATGAAATTACGACTCGCTGAGTGAAGAACCTACCCCTAATATCAGTCCTATATCTACCCCCCCCCCCCTTAATTTAAAGCTAAGCCCCCTTGTAATAGCTGACTCCATACGTGGAAAAAGGTTCTCACTGTCAACCCTACCTAACCCCCTAATCATCTTGTACACCTCTATCAAATCACCCCTAAACCTTCTTTTCTCCAATGAAAACAACCCCAAGTGCCTCAGCCTTTCCTCATAGGATCTTCCTACCATACCAGGCAACATCCTGGTAGACTTCCTCTGCACCCGTTCCAGTGCCTCCACATCCTCCTATAGTATGGCGACCAAAACTGCACACAATATTCCAGATGCGGCCGCACCAGAGTCTTATATAACTGCAGCATGACCTCAGGACTCCGGAATTCAATTCCTCTACCAATAAAAGCCAGTACGCCATATGCCTTCTTCACTGCACTATTTACCTGGGTTTAAACAGTGGAATTTGGGAGTTCTTTGTCACTCATATTTCAACAGTTTACAAGGCGAATTGAGCAGTTCTTTATGTTTAGTTTGAATTACCAGATGAGCTCAATGTTGTGTCCTAACAATTGCTGTGTGTGTATATGTGTCTCTCTGTGTGGGGCAGGTCAGGCAATATCTGTGGTGCTGAAAGTGATGCAATGCCACCCTCTGCTGGCCTCCCCACGCCACTGCACAGACATTGGCAGAGGGTGAAAACCTCTGAAACCAGTAAAGGGGAGGAGGAGGGAGAGAGCAGCTGCTTACAGCACCATCCAAACTATTGTCTTATCCATGGACTGACCTAAATGTCCCTTGAACGTTGTAACTGTCCCTGCTTTCACCACTTCCTCTGGAAGTTCATACCACACCCAAGCCAGATTCTGTCTAACATATTTACCTCTCATGACTTTTGTAAATCTTTTGCATCACACCTTAAATATCCCTCAGTTTTGAATCCCCGACTCTAGGGAAAATACATTAGCCTTTCAGCTTATCTGTAACCCTAATTATTTGATAAACTTCTGTAAAGTTACTGCTTAAGCTCATATTTTTCAGTGAAAAAAATCCCCTTGTAGCTCAATCCCTCCTTTCCCAGCAACATCCAGGTTAATCTCTTCGGAACCCTCTCCAGATTAATAATATCAAGATCAATAATATCAAAGTGAATAGTTAAGGTGTTTTCTAAGGGTACGGGGAGTCCAAAACAAGAGGACATAGGCTTAAAGTGAGAGGAGAAACATTTAAAAGTACCTAATGGGCAGCTGTTTCACCCAGAGGGTGGTGTGCCTATGGAATGAGCCGGCAGGATGATCAGACTGGACTCGTAATTCCAGAAGGGGCCTCACCTATGTCCTGTAAAACCACAACATGACACCCCAATTCCGATACTCGAAGATCTGACCTACGAAGACAAGTGTTTTAAACACATTCTTAACCACACTATGTATATGAGATGCAAATTTTAATGCATTAAACCTGACGGCCTAGGTTGCTGTACTACAACACTGGCAAAGGCCGTACTTTCAATTGTATAGATCATGTTCTTGTTTGATTTACCAAAACCAATGTCTCGCATTAATCCAAACTGAACTCCATCTGCCACCCCTCATCCCAGTGTGTGATATTACTGCCAGCTCACCCTCCCCTTTCAATTTTAAAATTTCCTCCCCCTCTCCAGGATGCCTGCACACTCCGGCCTTGATTTTCACAAAGACCTTGACCTTGGGTTTGCCTTGTGTGGTTCGAGGGAGGAGGGTCAGATTGCAGACGCAGTCAGTGGGGAGGAGAGGCTGCACAGTAATCAGTGGCTTGGTATCATTTCATGGTTTTAAGAAGAGGGCAGTCGCACGTCAGAGGTGGGTAAGAGTGATCAGTGTTTTGGGACCAGAAATTAAGCTCTTCCTTCGTCTCTGGTGTTCAGTAATAAATATCTATTTGAGACCCTTTGTTGGGCAGAGTATGTCTGCGGGATTTCTTTCCTAAATATTGCAGATTACAGATAATCGCAATTAAAGATGTTTATAGTTAATTTCGATAGCATAGCACGTACACTCAATATCCTACAACTGAGACAAATATCTTGCATTTGTTTAATAATACAAAGTGTTTTTTTGTAATTCAGTAATGGGAACCTGATTATAATAAATCCACACCGAGCTGAAAGCGGGCACTAAAATATGACCGAAAATCTGGGTATGGTAGTTGTAGTGGGTAGTATCCCTGTTATGAGCCAGAGCTCTGGATTTGATTCCAATTCCTGAACGTGTGTGGTAGTGTTCCTAGCTCTGGACTAGAAGGCCTGGATTCAAGTACTGCCTGTTGCAGAGGTATGTCACATCATGTCAGGACAGTCTGATGAACAAACACACAGGAGAATACTGTTACAGCTTTATGGGTATTGCTGAGTGATGATAGTGTCCCTACCTCCGGGCACAAAGGTCTAGGTGTAAAGCTCACAGAAATGTCTCATGATACATCTGAACAAACAGATTAAAATGTATTTAGAATTGTGACTTGATGGAGAAGGAGGAGGTGTCAGTATTGCATTTCAGAATTTAGGCCCAGGATGAGTGAAAGTACAGCCATTCGTGTTGATTGAAGTCACATTTTGCAGCAGTAAAGGTTTATAAAATCAGGATGGTCATGGATAGGTTGAGTATTCAGGGTTTTCCTCCAGGTTAGGGGCATCCAAAACTAGAGGGCATTGGTGGAAAGTGAGAGGGGAAAGGTTTTGATGAGGCCTAAAGGGTATCATTTCACACAGAGGGTGGTGTGCATATGGAATGACCTGCCAGAGAAGGTGGTGGAGGCTGGTACAACTCCAGTATGTAAAAGGCATCTGGATGCTGACAGAACTGCCGAGCTTTTCCAGCAATTTCTGTATTTTAAAAAAAATCCATTCATTTTAACACAGGTATTCTGAATAAATAAGACATTATTGTTTTTTTAATGACGCAGGGACATATAAACATATCGTCAAATTGACCAAGACCATTTTTTTGCTAAGGGTACGGCTCTGTATATGACAGCAGCAATGATGCACCTACATGGAACAGAGAATGTGATGGAAACATAGTTTGGACAATGTACAAGGGACCTCACATGGTCCAGTTTGCGAGAGGATGACATCCTATGTGATTCAGCTTAGAGAGGGAGAAAATGTAATCTGCCCGAGAAGGAACGGCCTATTGCACTCTGTCTCCTTCATTGTTCCTCATCACAGCAATGTGTGCGAGCTAAAAAAATTCTAAAGTCATCGTTGCCATTCTTATTTTCATGGAATCCCTGCAGTGTTGAAACAGTCCCTTCGGTCCAACAAGTCCATACCCACCTTCCCAACCCATTCCCCTATATTTACCCCTGACTAACCCACCTAACCTAGAAATCCCTGAACACGACAGACAATTTAGCATGTCCAATCCAACGAACCTACACAGTTTGAGTTGTGGTAGGAAACTGGATCACCCATTTAGAAGCTCACACAGAAAAGTGGAGAATGTGCAAACTCCACACAGACAAGTGGAGAATGTGCACACAAACAGTCACCCAAGGCTGGAAATGAGCCCAAGCCCCTGGTGCTGTGTGGCAGCCGTGCTAATCACCGTGCTACCTTTTGGGTGATCCCTGACCAGAATTCACTGGAATCTCCTCTGCCGAAAGCAAAGGGAATTCAGCCAAATCCAACTCTCCCAGGATAAAATCCCATTGCTAGGAACTGTGTGAGTACAATATTTTCAGAAGCAGAAAAACGTTTTCGACAATCTTACAATTTTTTCCTTTGTCACGTGTTCCAATAATATCTGGACAAAGTTCTTTCAAGTTAAATTTGCAGAGATTGTGTGTGTGTCAGTGTTTTTAGAAAGGGAAATATTGATTATATATTTGCAATACCCAAACAGTTTGCCATTCATCTTTCCATCATAGTTTGAGTAACATTGCTCTGGATCATAAACGTGTTGTTTTTGCTGATTAAACAAACTAGCTTGACTTGTTCCTAAAACTGACACTGACCCAGTCTGAGACCAATATGATCTGCCATATCATCGACCTGGTCACAGTTATCATTTGTTGTGAGCAGTGGAGGAGTGGGGCGAGAAAAGGAAACAGTGACCCAAAAAGCAGGGGAACTATAGGCCGGTGAGCCTGATGTCAGTGGTGGGTGTGTTGTTGGAGGAGATTCTGAGGAGTAGCATTTACAAACATTTGGGAAGGCAAGGGCTGATCGGGGTAGACAACGTGGCTTTCTGCATGGGAAATCATGTCTCATTAATTTGGTTGATTTTTTGAAGAGGTGATAAAGAAGATCGATGAAGGCAGTTTGGTAGACATTTTCTATATGGACTTCAGCAAGGTGTTAATTTAAAGAACAAAGAGCAAAGAACATTTACAGCCCAGGAACAGGCCCTTCGTCCTCCAAGCCTGAGCCGATCCAAATGTACTGTCTAAATCTGTCGGTCAATTCCTAAGCATCTGTCTCCCTCTGCTCCCCACCTACTCATGCATCTGTCCAGACGCAACTTAATGAATGTACGTGCCTGCCTCTACCACCTCTGCGATGAACGCGTTCCAAACGCCCACCAACCTCTGTGTGAAGTACTTACCACGTGTATCCCGCTTAAACTTTCCACCTCTCACTTTGAAAGCACGACCTCTCGTTATTGAATCCTTCACCCTGGGAAAAAGCTTGTCTCTTTCCAACCTGTCTGTACCCTTCATGATTTTGGAAACCTTAATCAAGTCCACGCTCAATCTCCTTTTTTTCTCGTGAAAATAAACCTAACCTACTCAGCCTGTGTTCCATGCTCGTATTTCATTCCGATTGGTAGACAGATTAGGAAGTTTCGGTCACATGGGATACAGAAGAAGCTAGTCACAATTGGCTTGAAGGAAGAGGGATATTTTTCAGACTGGAGGCTTGTGAGCAGCAGTGTGCTGTAAGAATCAGTATTGAGTTCACTGCATTTAATCATTTATGTAAAGGATTTAGATGTGAGTATTGGGGCCATAGTTAGAAAGATTACAGATGACATTAGAAAGGTGGTGTAGTAGATTAACTCAGAGTACGATGAGACCACAATTAGATGGGACAAAGGGACAAGGAGTAATAGATGAAGTTTAATTTAGATAAAGACGAGGTTTTGTATTTTGGGAAGGCAAATCAGGGCGGAAATTATACACTTAATTATAAGGTCCTGGGGAGTGTTGTGAAACAAGCGGACATAGGGATGCAGGTACATTGTTCCTTGAAAGTGGAGTCACAGGTAGACAGAGTGGTGCTGAACACATTTGGCACATTTGCCTTAATCAGTCAGAGCATTGAGTATAGGAATTGTAGTGGAATGTTGTATCTGTACAGAATGTTGGTGAGGCCACTTTAAGAATACTGCGTACAATTCGGTTTTCGATAGAAATTACTTACACGGATGTTCCAGGTCTGGAGGTTTGAGCTTTAGGGAGAGGTTGATTAGGTTAGGTGTTTCCCCCTGGAGTATCAGAGGAACATTATAGAAGTTTATAAAATCATCAAGGGCATGGATATTCTGAAGAGCCACGCTCTGCTCCCCAGGGTAGAGGAGTCCAGAACAGGAGAGCATAAGTTGGAGAGGACAGGGTGAATGATTTAGAAGGGACCTGAAAATAAATATTTCGCACAGAGAGTGGTGTGTGTACAGAAAGTGCTGTCAGAGGAAGTGGTGAAGGCGGTTACAATCGCACATGTATCTGAAAGCGGACGGATATTGGCCAAATGCTGGCAAATGGGACTAGATCAGATTTGATATCTGATCGGAGTGAACAGATTGGTTTAACGGGTCTGTTTCCGTTCTGTATGACTCTTTGATTCTATAAGAGGAACGACGAACAATTCTGAATGGAACTTTAAAGTGGGAATTCTCTTCACTGGAAGTGTATCGTGCCTCTATGTTCACATTGATTGAAAGCTGCATTATTTTAATGTTTGACAGAGAGGTGAGTCATGCATAATGGGATATAGACAGGAAAGTGGAACTAAGACACCAACCTGATCAGCCACAATCTAAGTGCCTGGTGGCGAAGGCTCAAAGTGTCTAATGACCAACTCCTGTTCCTCAGTCCCATGTTTCTGTGTTCCATTCAGCCCCTCACACCTGCTAGACAGGAACAGTTGGAGGCTACTTACGACTATAATCTGGTACACAGAAACAGAGACAATTCGGCCCTTCAAGACTGTCACAGACGCTTGCAAATGATTTGGGAAATGTAGTTGAAAAACACAGGCTGGGTATAAAAGAGGCTCCTCATCTCTCTTTATAGAGTTTCCCCTTCTGCAACTTATCCTCCATTTGTTGGTCACGTTGTAGACCTAAATTCACTGAGAATACAGCCAACATACCTCACCCAGAGATGGCTCACAAAATCTTCTGGTCTCCCTGACTGCATTATGCAATAACAGAGCAGTCATGAAAATAACACCCACTAACTTTCCAATAACAGAATGTGAGAACATCAGAAACAGGGGCAGGTCGTTCACTCCCCAAACCTGCCTTGCCCTTCACTAAGATCGTGGCTGATCTGTTCATGGTCTCAAATCCTCTTTAATGCCCAATTTCTCATAGCCCTCACCACTCTGAGAGGTCAATATCCATCTACCTCCTCTTCAAATACTTCCATTCATCTAAATCCCCAACACTCTTGAGAAGACAAATCCTGACATTCAATACCACCTGTTTGAAGAAAACACTTTGCTGGCTTATTGATATGAACAAAAGGGGTTAACACAAGGGTTCAAAATAATAATAACTGGCCCTGATATCAAGGCAGTGGTTGACTATTGTTGACATCAAGGAGCCTAACAAAACTGGACTTAATGGGAATCAGAGTAAACTCTCCAGTATTTGTAATTCAACATGGCAAAAAGGGAGATGTTCATCATCTTCGTCCTGGGTCAGCTCTGTGGGAGATCCTCAGGGTAGCTTCCTCTTCACAAACATCTTCAGCTGCTTCATCAATGTCTCCCTGCCCCCAATCCCAACCCCATCACACCCCCATCCTCCCCAACATAAGATCAGAAGTAGTTATGGTCACTGAAGATTCCACAATGTTCAGAATATTTCATCACCCGCAATCTCCTGAAATGGTCTGGGTCCATGTGCAGCAAGACTGAGACTCCATTGAGAATTGTGCTGTTAACGTGTCAGTAATATTCATGTAACAGCACTGCCTGACACTGCCTATTGCCACAGTAAAACAAGAGTTCATTCAGCACCTAACTCTGGTTTCACAGGAATATGAGAAAACCATTCAGCTCATGGACACTATTGGAGAAGAACAGGGACAGCCCACTCAGTGCCTCCAGACTATTACTCAGGAAGAGAAGGAGACTAGTGTGATGGACCACACCAGTGCCTCTCGAAAATATTGGAAGGCAGTAGCCTAGACTCTAATGTTTTCTTATTTTAAAGGAAATGTAAAATGTCTGTTCCAGATGCAATGTGACTGGTCAACCAACTCGGTAGTAAGCAAAACACCATTTATTTAAACACGAAAGATGAAATAAAACCAACGAAAGAGGAATTTACAATAACGTAATTCAAATGGACATCTTAACAGAATAATAGATCTAGGAGCTATTACTAATGAACTAGTCCAACATAAGAAATTCTCATAAACGCAGCCCTTGGCAAAAAGGAAATTTCAGGAGTTAAAAACAGCATCAAGAGAAAATTCAGAGAGAGTAGGAACCTGGAGACATTCCCTGAAGCTTCCAACTCTGTGGAGACCCCTATAGTTTTTGATGTTACTGAGAAACCAAAACCCAGTGTTCCTAATTTTGAGAGTTGTCCACATCCATTCAGGCTGCATTAAAATTAACCTAAGGCCTCGCTATCTGTTTACTTAAGTGGTCTTAACGAGCCAGCTTGGTAACGGCCATTCAATCTCTCTCTGAAAAGAAACCAGGACAAAATAACCTCTTAAAGCCGCAGCATCATCACACTTGTCAGCACATCGAGCTGTCAAACAGGAACCGGGGTAACCCAGTCAGGCCCTTGCCCCTGTCCAATCGAACGAGGAAGAAGCCATTCAGTCCCTTGAGTCACTTGTACAGGAACAATAGGAGGTCATTCTCACCTCAATGCACTTACATGGGGGCAGAATGAAGTAATTGATGCTGATTCCTGATTAATGTCTTATGCCTGAAACTTCGATTCACCTGCTTCTCGATGCTGGCTGACCTGCTGTACATTTCCAGCAATCGACTCTCGACTCTGATCTCCAGCATCAGCAGTCCTTACTGTCTCCTAATTGATGCACTAACATGATGAACAAATGGAGCAGAGGCTGCACAGACACACTGCTCCACGTTGTTCCTCCTCACTCCGTTGCTCATGATACACATGTGGGACTTTAAGTTGGTTTTCTCACGGTGAGGAGGGAAGCCATATGTGTGAAGTCTCAAGAAGGCTGATGGGAATGGATACTTGTTTCAGATGGAAGGTATTGTGGCTAACGTTGGGGATTGTGAGCAACATGAGGTTGAGTAAGGGTTCACACGCCGACTGCACAATAACGTAGGGAGAGTTAATTAAGGCATGTAAACTATTTGGAATCCACGTTAGACTGATGAATGGATACTCTAATTTCAAATAATGGTGATCTTGTTCATGTTGATCTTGTCTAGTGCACGTCCTGTTCAGTGTAACCTGTATGCCTTACTCTGTCCAAGTCTATTTCCACCCTATGATCTGCCTGGCCATGCTTACTGTGATCTGCCTCCACTGCTCATAAACAAAGTGTTTCCCTGTACTGAGATACACGTGACAATAAATCAAACCAATCAATCCTGGGTAAAGTATGGAATTTGTCTCCCTGTCAATGTCTGTTTGGAAATAAGTGATCTCTGCCACTCCTCGTGTTTCAGCGTCACTATATATTCATCTCCCACAGCTCTACAGATTAAACACTCGGCTTCTTCACTCTATTCTCATGATACCATCACCCATTTCTGTGGTAAGGAGATCATTCTTACAAAGGTGATCAATTCTGTAGAGAGTGCCCCAAATACTCCCTCAGCAAGGCTGTACAACAGCAGGAAGATGGTTTTACCTATGTATTCGAATCATCTTACAATGAAGGACAACATACCATTGACTGCACCCATTACTTTCACAGGGTTTGATTCGGAGCAGTCAGCATAGATTTGTGAGTGGGAGATCACGCTTCCTAAATTTGTTTGCGTTCTTTGATGAAGTGATCAGGAAGAGTGATGAGGGCAGAGCGGTAGACGAAGTCTCTATGGATTTCTGTAAGGTCTTTGAAAAGTTTCCACATGGCAGGCTGCTCTGGACAGTTATATCGCGTGGAATGCTGGGGGAACTAGCCAATTGGATACACAGTTGGCTTGATGGTAGGAAGCAGAGGGTTTAGTGGAAGGATGATGGTCAGACTGGAGGCTGGGCCCATTGCTGTTTGTTGTCTATGATTTAGTTGAGAATGTAATGAACAAGGCATGATTGGTAAGTTTGCAGATGACACAAAAATAAGTAGTATTGCGATCAGTGAGGAAGTTTATCAGAAATTGCAGCAGGATCTTAATCAGCCTGGGAAGTGGGCCGAGAAATGGAAAATGGAATAGTAGAGTAGATGCGTAAGGTCTTGCCTTTTGGAAGCTTAAATCAAGGTAAGAGTTTCATGTTGAATGGGAGGGCCTTAAGGTGTGTCGTGGGAAGAAAGACCATTGTGTTCAGGTGCACACGGTTCTCTGAGAGTGGAGTCACAGGTAAACAGCGCAGGGAAAATTCTTTTGGCACACTGGCCTTCATTAGGCAGGACATTGAGTTTAGAAGTTGGGAATTTATGCTGCAATTACACAGGAATTTGTAAGGCCACACTTGGAGTATTGTGTTCAGTTTTGTCACCTTGTTATACGGAGGATGTTATTAAATTAGAAAGATTGTGTAAGAGGTTTACAAGGACATTGCCAGGACCCAATGGTCTGAGTTGAAAAAAACTAGGACTTTTTCTTTAGAATGTAGGAGACTGAGGGGGGACCTTATAGAGCTGTATAAGATCATGAGGGGTATGGATAGGGTGAATGCTCTCAGTCTTTTTCCAAGGTTTAGAGAATCGAGAACTAGAGGAGTTGATTTTAAGGTTAGAGGGGAAGGAATAAAAGGGAAACTGAGGGGCCACTTCTTTACACAGAAAGCTAGTACGTGGATGAGCTGCCAGCAGATGTAGTTGAGGGTGTTTATCTAAGCTATCCATGACTTCCTAAAACAACTGAGCAGTAAAACGAGACCCTTGGGCTGACTGAATCGCTCTGCGTAGTCCACAGCGAGTAAAGAAAGCTACCAACCCTTCCACCTCCCTTTTTACCTTAACACTCCATAATGGAATTGCCTCTGGAAATCTGGTAGACACATTATTGTCAGCAAATATTGATTTCCACTTTTAGTTTGGAAAGGGAAGCTACACAATTGATCATAATATATTCTGATTCCTTTTCTGTGTGTGTGCATGTGTATATTTGTGTAAAAATCTCTGTTGTAAGTCTATTAGCCTTTCAGGACTAAACACCACTGCCTGTTCAGTTTTTGTTTCCTGCACCGTGATATCAAACAGGGTGTCAGTTCCTTCTACATTGGATTTGCTCATGCTGGGTATCAGGTCCTTCGTCCTGGTGAGTTGTTGTCTGAGAATGACTGTTGGTTTGTGTGCTGTTATGAGTCCTAGTGGTCTCACTGTTCTGGCTGTCAGTTCTGAAATGTTTTTGATGTATAGTAGTGTGGCTAGTCCTTTCGGTTGAAGGACTCGATACCCAGCATGAGCAAAACCAATGCAGTGTACAAAATCCCATGCAAGGACTGCACAAAACACTATATAGACAGCTAACGATACACATCCATGAACACCAACTAGCCACGAAATGACATGACCAGCTATCATTAGTAGCCACATATTCAGATGACAAGCAACATGAATTCGACTGGGACAACACGACTCTTATACGACAAGCCAAACAGAGAACAACCAGCCAATTCCTAGAGACATGGCACTCATGCACTGATTCGATCAAGAAGCACATCTACCAGGACCCAATGTACCGGCCACTGCACCGGACAGCTGGAACTGACAACCGGAAGCGGCAGATACAAATGACTACAAATGCTGGAGGAAAGATCACAGAAGCGCTTCACAGGAGGCTCCTAAGCACTGAGGGTGTCACCTAGACAGGGGCCGAAACATCTGCAACACAATTTTCAAGCTCAGCGAACAGAACCACAACAACGAGCACCCGAGCTACAAATCTTCTCACAAACTTTGATGTAATGTGATTAAAATTGAGGAATGCAACTACAAAGGCATGCGGGAGGAGCTGGCCAGAATGAATTGGAAGGGGAGCCAAACAGGTAAGACCATGCAGCAGCAATGGCAGGGGTTTCTGGTGATAATTTGGAAGATAACATCAGAAATTCATCCCAAACAATATGAAACATACTCATAAGAGCACAAGGCAGCCATGAGCGATCAGGTAAGTAAGGGACAGCATTAAACCAAAAGAGGAATCATACAATGCGGTGAAGATTGTTGGGAACCTAGAGAATTCATTGGCTCTGGAACGACATAAGGCTGGAATCACTGACACTACAGAGCTCTTAATCTTGCTCAGGGACAGAAACAGAGGGAAGCACATTCACTTTAAATACAAAACATGGCATTACTCAAGTAAAAAGATTCTGATGAATTAAACAGTTGAAATAAAATCAGTTAAAAGCTTTTGTCAGATTGAAAACATGACACGGGAGAAACCCTAAGCCGAATTAGAATTTGAAAATGGAAATATTTCCACATCAGAAACCACAGTAGGTCACTGAGTTGAGGGCTGATAGGGGATAGACAGCAGAATTGTATTTCACATATTGCAGCTCAAAACTGCGTATTCATGCAGTGTTACAGACCACAGCAGCAGGAGAAGCAGACCTGCAATCAATCACAACCTGTAACTTTTTTTGCCCAGTTCAGTCTGCCGTTACCATCAACACAATCTATGGCTAAGTGACGAGTGTGGGTGAACATGTCATGGTCAGAACCACGTGAAACTAAACTTGATGCTAACCCATTAAAGCTACCGCACTTGACCAACATATCTGTTTGAAGCTCTGCCACATTCAATCATAAATGGTGATGGATGATTAAACAAATGACGGAGGAGAGGGCTCCACAAACATCCCCATCCTAAATGACTGAACAGCCCTGCATATCAGAGTAAAAGACAAGGATGTAGTATCTGCACCGTCCTCAGCCAGAAGTGTTGAGTGGATGACCAACCTCACTCTCGCCATGATGCCCAGAGAATCACAGATGTCAGTCTTCAAACAATTTGATTCGCTGCACTTGACATGAAGAAACAGCTGAACACAGTGGATACGACAAAGGCAATGGGTCCTGACACCCCATTCCTGCGATAGGACTGAAGACTTGTGCTGCACAACAAGCCGTGTCTCTGGAGAAGCTGTTTCATTCCAGCTCCAACTCTGACATCTCCCTGGCAATGTGGAAATTTTCTGAACTATTTCCAGTGACCTCTGAGGGGAATAATTACAATCTGACAAATTATCATCCCTTCGGACCCATCACGATACTCTAATTGGTGGGATTGTTTTTGACAGAGCTGTCAAGCAGCACAGAAATAAACTGCTCAGTGTAGTTTTTGACAGGTCCCCATGTGGAGATGGTGCTGTTGTGGAAATATCATTATATGACTAATCCAGAACAGGCAAATGGTCTGGCAGCTGGTGGAAGTAAAAAACAATTTATAAAATATCGAGATATAAAATCTGGTGTCAGTAATAGTTACCCTGAAGCTAATGTCGATTGTAAACAGCAGTTTACTTTCCTAATGTACTTTCAGGAAGTAAATCTCCTGTGCTTTCCTGGTCTGGCATAAAAGTGTCTCCAGACGCACAGACATGTGTGAAACTCTTCAATGGTCTCTAAAATGGCTCCAAATTATCATCCCTGCTTCTAATTTGTCTCGCCCTGTCAGACGTTTATATATTGCACAGAGGTATCCACTCATTTTGCTAAAGCACATGGAATATAGGTTCAGTCGACCCAACCTCTGCTCCCACAACAAGCCTGTCATCCTAGAGATCTGTCTGGTCATCTTTCGCTGCTCTCCCTCAATGTCAGGTTTGAACTTTATTAGGTAAGGAGACCAAAACTGCACACAATACTGCACAATGTTCTAGATGGGCTCTCACCAAGGCCCTGTACAGCTGCAGTAAGACACCCTTACTCCTGGACACAAATCCCCATGACATTGTGGTCAACTCAACCGTTTACCTTCATAACTGCTTTCTGTTCCTCCAAAAAATTACTTTCATTGATTAGTGTACAGGGAGATCCAGATCATTTTCAATGTTACAGCCACCCAACTGGTGGGTCTATGTACACTGGTAAGAGTCTCAATCCCATTCTGAGTACTGTCTTCTGGCTTCAGACCTCACTGCCATGGACCATGGAAAAAATGAAACAAATAGAAGCATAAGTCCCTTTATAGAATAACATTTCCAATCTTTTCAAATGGTCGACTGCCGTTCACTTTTTCCAATCAAAGGGCACAATGACACATCTACCCACACTGCTCTCCATCCGTTACATGTTTGCATAGACACTCCACTTGCCTCAGTCACATTGGAGCTTTTTTACATCCTCCTCACCCACTCATAATCCGACACCGATTAGTGCCATCTTCAGGCTTGGAAATATTGCATTTGATTCCCTCTAACAAATGTTTGGTGTGCATTTGAAATAGATAGGGCCCAAGCTCTGGATCCTGCTATAGCCCCGAATTCTCCATTCTAAAAAGCATTGATTTATTCCTACTTACTGTTTCCTGTTAGCTCTCCCATTCTACAGCCATGACTTTCTATTAGCCGCAGTCCCATATATTTCGTATTTGCATAGTGGGCTTGGGGCTTTATCGAAAATCTTTCTGAAAATCCAATCGTATCGCATTGATTGCTACTCCATAGTTTTGCTACAAGTAGGTTTCTCAATTATGATTCTCATTTGATAAATCTCTTTTGACTTTGTCTCAGCCCATTACTTTCAGTTAATATACTCTCTCCATAACGTTTATTTGCTAATTTCATTCTATTCCCTTTTTCTCTCTCACCAGATTAAAGTTTCCTAGTATTTCTGAGAAGATTGTGTTTTGTTTTGTTTTATTTTCTTCTGTGAAGATATAACTGAAACATCTGCTGCATCGTTCTGCCATTTCCCCGTTCTCCATTCTCCATTCTCTGGTTTCAGACTGTAAGGAAACTGCACGTTTTTTCCCCTTAATTTTGCAATTTACACACTTTTGAAGCTATTGCAAGTTCATTCTTGTTACTCTTATGCATATAGAGTTTTCTGAAATCGATCAATTCCTGTCTTAAGCTTCTCAATGATTGATCTTGCACAACCATGCACTCATCGAAGCATAGACTCTCCACTGTCAGAAATACAGCATGGTCTACATTAGTCCCTTTTTTCTACTTGAGCCCCATAGCTGGGAATGTTATGACACTTCCAGAAGTCGTCCAAGTACTTTGTAACAGCTGCGAGGTTACCCGTGACAAATCCCTCTTCGGTACTGCATTCCAGAACCCAGGGTTTATCAGGGTTACATTACATCTGCCATTGATCGTTATCATCTGACCAATCCACCAGTATCTTCCTGTAACATAAGGCCTTCCTCCTCACTGCCAACCATCCATTCAATCTTTGTTTCCAACACAAACTTGTTTATCACACTCCCCCTACCCACTTCACATTCACATCACTTATGGATACCACAAATAATAAGGGACACAGCACTGATCTCTGCGGTAAACCAGGGGACACTGGTCTCCAGACATACAAAAAGCCTTCTACCACGAAGTTGAGTTTCGATGCAACTCGGCAAGTCACTGATAGGTCCTACTTGATCCTGGTTATTTTGTTCTAGATGACATACCTGTAGGATATCTGGGGATTCTCCCTAATCTTGCCCTGCCAGCAGGTTTCTATGGCCCTAAATGCATCAGTACCTTCCGAGTGAAGAATTTCCTCCTTATTGCAGTCTTAAATGGCCTATCCCTTATCCTGCCATTCTTTTCCTTAAATGTCGAGTAGACAGCCAGAGAAGCATTCTGTTTATTTCCTCCTTGTCACATGTTTCGTAGATTTTCTAAATTTCATTGTAATCACCTCTCGTTCTTTGAAACTGGGGAGGTCACAAGACAAGTCCCCCATCAGAAAATCTTGTCATCTGAGGGATTAATCTGGAGAATGTCCATTGCACGTCCTCTGTGATCAGTATACTCTTTCTTATATTGGGTCACCAACACTTTACACAACTGTCCAAGTATACTCTCACCAACACTCTATGCAACTGCTTAATTATGTCTTTACATCTATATTCAGATTCCCTTAAACGAAGACCAACCTAACTTTAACTTTCCAATTATATGTATTCTTCCAAATACTATTCACGTTACTTGTATTTACAAACTCACTGTGTGAATTCTTACAGAAAGACTTCTGAAAATCCAAACACACCACTTCCACTGGTTGTCCATTGTCTATACTACAAGAAACAACTTCGAACAATTCCGAAGTTTGTCAGGTATGATTTCTCTGCCAGAAATAGATAGTGATTCTCTGCAATATTGCTGTTCATTTCTAAATGCCCAATATCACATCTTATATAGCAGATTCCAACTGTTTCCCTACAGATGTAAAATTAATTGGTTTGCAGGCCTCTGCATTATGTCTTCTTGCCTGCGTATGTAGTTGGATCATGTTTATCTACAATGGCTTATGGCCTTTGCAGGATCTACAGGAAAATAAAAGACAGTCACCCGACAGTTCAATTAATATGCTGTTTTATTTCTGACATTTTGATATGAAGTATATCTGACCCATCAGACTTAGCAATGATCAATCTAGTTATACTTTCAAATACTACCTTATTGCTGATACGCATTAACTTTATGTCTTTCGTTCCACAAGGCCCATGTGACCACTTGCTATACTTCGGAGATTTCCTGGAGTTTTGTCTATGAAGACAGATGTGAAGTAACTGGTTAGTTTCTCTGCCCTTTTCCTTTTTCACCACAATGAATTCTCTAATACCTTACAAATTTCCTCATTTGACTTTGTTATTGTTTTCTTTTGTATATGGATCGTAGATGTAAGCAGTCTGTGTGTTTCCTGTTTGTTTGTATGCATGTTCTTTTTGATTTCCTTAACACTTTCTTCGTCCTTATTTTCGGAAATGTAAATCTCTCAGAATGTTCAGGTTTCCACAATATCTGTAATTCTCCTGAATCTGCTTCCTTTGATTTAACGCAATCTTTAATTTCTTACATTGACCATCATTGAGTCACATTCCCTTTCTTTGATGTGTGTAACTTAGTGATATGTACGTATATTTCAGACATTGCAGTAATTCTATCAATAGCAACGATTATTTGGCTCACACTAAATATCATACTGTATCTTTCCAATTCACTTGACCCTCTCATCCCTGGGTTTCCATGATATTTGAGTGTCATGTTCAAAAATTGTATATTGCATGCAGACGCCGTGTAAAATTCAACATATTAATGTCACAATTCCTCAAAAGTTACTTGAGGGCAAGATTATTAATTTTGCCTTGTGACCACACAACACCACGCCCGAAATTACCTGCTCTAGAAGTTTTATTCACAACATACTCTTCAACCTACCTCATATAAACTTAAGAAATTTATTTTTCACAACATTAGCAATCATTTAGTTAACGCAGTTTAGGTGCAATTTTAGATTATTCAGTACTTCTGCAGCACCGATAATATTTGTATATCTAATTTCTATATCATCGGATGCACAAACTTTGCACAACAGTTTTGGTTTAGATATGTAAGGCACCAATGTATGTTCCTCCTTGTTGTTGACAAGATCAATACAAACTGATTCGGAAGAAGCTGAGTGATGTGGTCTGTGGTGTTATTAGTGATAGACGTGGACAAGACATTGGGGAGGCTCACCCCGATGCTGAGAGGATCCGAAAAAATGCCCATCAATACAGGACATGCGTCGAAAACCTTCCCCGCTCTTCCAGGGCAAGTGTTTCCGTAGTCTCTCTACTCCCTCACACTCTCTGTATATCTGTTATATTCCTGATGAAGAGCTTTTGCCTGAAACGTCGATTTTACTGCTCCTCGGATGCTGCCTGTCCCGATGTGCTTTTTCAGGACCGCTTTGATGTAAACCTTGTTTCCAGCATCCACAGTCCTCACTTTTGCAATACTTGTTATACCACCTAGCCCCGAACAAGGCGCTGCTCCACCACTCTCACTATTGCATGCAACACTCTCTTTCCTTCACTCTTTCTGTCACTGAAAGCAAATTGAGTTTGAATTTACTGTTTTGCCAACATCGAACCAGTAAGACGATATAAAAATGCAGACATCTTGATAATTGGAGAGAGAGCAGATGCCATTGAGAGGGAAGAAGCCTGTGGATCAATCATCTTTCACTGCAAGTCATCAGGAAATACTCACTATCAAAGATATTTTTTCATATGAAAC
This sequence comes from Chiloscyllium punctatum, assembly GCF_047496795.1. NCBI lineage: Eukaryota > Metazoa > Chordata > Chondrichthyes > Orectolobiformes > Hemiscylliidae > Chiloscyllium > Chiloscyllium punctatum. Next base: position 131,586,528 of record NC_092742.1, read on the forward strand.
ATTTTCACAGTAAACAGAAATATGACGACCTAGGGAATTCAACAGCCAGAAGAGTGACGTCACAGAAGACGGCAGTGGCTGTGTCGTTTTGAAATTAAGTTGATGTAATCTTCATAAGTGTCTTATTGAAAAAGCATATAGTTATTGAGTTGGAGGCAGATAATAATCAGTTGCGTGGGGGCTAAATTTGCGAGTAGTTGTTGCGTAATGTTCACTTTTAGAGTTTAAAAAATAAATTCACGTTATTTTCTTTAAATATTGAAATGTGAGAGTTCTCTGTCACTCATATTCTAATAGACTACGAGGTGAGGTGAGCTTTCCTGGGTGTTTGGTAAAATTAACAGAGAGTTTCAACGCCATGTCTTAACAGTTGCAAACGACAACAGAGAGCAACGAAAAAAGAAATATGGATTGAGAAGATTAAATATGAGAGTAAGTGAGCCAATCATGTAAAGAAAGACTGGTAGAGCATCTTTCGATACATAAAAGGCAAATGAGAGGCAAATATCGGCATTTGATTGCAAAAAAATTACACAAGGGAGATAGTCGTGTGGAACAAGAAAATGGCTGAGGGACTTAATAGTTACTTAGTGTCAGTCTTCACGGTGGAACACACGAGTAAAATCCCAAAAATTTAAAAGAGTGAGTGGACAGAGGTAGGTATAGTTGCCATCACCAAGGAGAGAGTACTGGAAAAAACTGAATGGTCTTGAAGGTAAGTGAATCACCTGCACCAGATGGACTCCAATCCAATGTTCTAAGGCAGATAGCTGATAACACAGTGACGGCATTGGTAGTGATCTTTCAGGAGTCTCGCGAATCAGGGAGATTCCCAGAGGACTGGAAAATCGCTAACGTGATACACCTGTTTTAAAAGGGAGAAAAGCAAAATACGGAAATTTACAGACTGACAAATCTAAACTTGGTTGTGCGTAAGAGCCTGGAATCCATTGTAAAGTATGAGATTTCTGAATACTTGGAGGTGGATGCTAAAGTCGGACAAAGTTTGCATGGTTTCATCAAGGGGAGGTCATGCCTGGAAAATCTACTAGAAAACCTTGAGGATGTAACGAGCAGCTTCGAACAAGGAAAGTCAATGGATGTCATCCACCTGGACTTCCGGAAGGTCTTTGACAATGTGCCAACAGGCGGCTACTGAGTAAAGCAAGGGCCCATGGTGTTAGAGGCAAGGTGCTAGCATGGATAGAAGTTTGGCTGTCTGGCAGGAAGCAAAGAATGTCGAAGAAAGTGTCCTTGTCAGGTTGACACGCGGTGACAAGTGGTGTTCCATAAGTGTCAGTGTTGGGACCACAAGTTTTCACTTTATGCATTAACGATCCAGATGAAGGAACTGAAGGCATTCTGGCTACATTTGAAGATGATAGGTATAGGGACAGGTAATGTCGAATAGACAGGAAGGCTCAGGAAGGATTTGGACAGGTTAGGATAATGGGCAAAGAAGTGGTAGTTGGAGTACAAAGTGGGGAATTGTGAGAACATGCACTTTGGTAGGAAGAATGCAAACATGGGCTTCTTTCTAAATGGGGAGAAAATTCAGATATCTGGAGTGCAAGGAGACTGGGAGTTCTACACCAGGATTCTGTCAACGTAAACGTACAGGTTGAGTCAGTAGTTAGGAAGGCAAATGTAATGATGGCATTTATTTGAAAGGAGTTGAATGTAAAAGCAGGGACGTACTTCTGAGGCTCTATAAGGCTCTCGTCAGACCATATTTGGAGTATTGTGCGCTGTTTTGAGCCCCATATCTCAGGAAGGATGTGCTGGCCTTGGAATTGGTTCAAAGGAGGTTCACGAGAATAGTCCCAGGAATGAAAAGCTTAACATATAGGAACGTTTGAGGACTCTGGGTCTGTTCTTGATGTGGTTCAGAGGGATGGGGGGCGATCTAACTGAAACATACAGAATATTGAATGGCCTGGATAGTGTAGATATTGAAAAGACATCCCCATTGGTAGGAGACTCTAAAATCCAAGGACACAGCCTTAGAGTAAAAGGAAAACCTTTTAGAATTGAGATAAGAAGAAACGTCTTCAGCCAGAGAGTGGAGAATCTATGGAATTCCTTTTCACAGAAGGCAGTGGAGGTTAGGTCATTGAGTATATTTAAGACAGAAATAGATAGGTTCATGAGAATCAAAGGGATCAAGGGTTACAGGGAGAAAGCAGGAGAATGTTGTTGAGAAACTTGTCAGCCATAATTGAATGGTTGATCAGACAAGTTGGGCTGATTTGTCTAATTTCTGTTCCTACGTCCGATGAACTTATGGTCGTAAGCCGCAGCCGATTGCTTCCTCTCTATCACTTTGACCCTCCTGACAGCAAAGTGCGAGAGTAAAATATCCCTGAGTCATCTTTACCAAACAGAGAAGGTTCCTGTTGAGGATTCATGGGAATCGCTCCACTGCTTGAAGTAAACGAAATTCTGCCAAATCCAACTGTTTCAGGAAGAAGTCTCATACCTGCAGTTTGTTTGAGTAGAATAATGTCAAAGACAGAATAGCAGTTGGGACACATTATCGCTTTTCCATTTGATATGAAACTCTGGAAACCTTTCCTTATTCTTTTTCGTCTTAAGACATGCACTTTTGTGTATGTGTCTGTACATGTGAGACTCTGTGTCTCACACTTTTCGAGAAAATTACCTAGGTTACACTTCAAATCTGTTGTAACCAGTGGAGAAGTGGGGCTGGTAAAGGAAACAGTAACCTTCCAACAGTGGTCGGAGCAGGAATGAGAAACTTTCACGGGGCTGTTCAAATGGGAATTCTTTTCCCCAAAAGTTTCATCCCAAGTTGGCAGCTCAGCACCACCACTTCCAGCGTAATTACACATGGTCCATAAATGTTTGCCTATCAACAACAGCCACATTCCATGAACAAATCAAAAATGATAAACTGCAGCAGAATTAATTGAATGGGAACAAGACTGATAGATAAATATCTATTGCATTCCTGAATTGTGCTGCCTGTGCACTTTGACTTTGTGTAGTTTCCTAGTATTTATTCAAAGTTGAGTTTATTCAACATTTGACAGACATGTGAATGGAGGAAACTTGTGGACAGACAGAATAGTGCTGCGGAGACCATATTCAGATTAGCCATGATCTTACTGTCTGGTCGAGCAATTACAAAGTGTCTAATGACCCACTCCTGCTCCTCAGTCCTATTTCCTATGTTCCATTCAGTCCTTACAACCACCTAAACAGGAGCAGCTAGAGACCACTTGCTCTAAGTACCTGGTCCGCAGTAACACAGGATACCATTCAGTCATCAACACTGCGTGGTTTGGTGTGGGTTGGAAAATGAGATGGGAAATCCAGGCTGGTTACGAAAGAGGCCTCCCATCTCTTTACAGAGTGTCTCCTCTCTGCAATTGGGGTTTTATTTGTTGGTAATGTTGTAGACCCAGGCTCACTGTAACTATTTGGCCCATATCTCTCCCAGAGATGGCTCACAGAATACATGTCTCTCACTGTCCTCAACAATCAATAACAGTACTTCCAGGAAAATTGCAATCATTCATTTTCCAAAGACAAAATATGAGAACATAAGTAACAGGAGTAGGCAATTCGGATGCTCACGCCTTTGTATGCTATCATGTCTGACCGACTGTTGGCATTAACTCCTTTTTAATCGCCAATTCTTCACACCCCTCAGCTCTCTGACAGGTCAAAATCCATCTATCTTCTCGTTAAATACTTGCCATGATCTAGCTCCCCTAACTTTCTAGACCTGAGAATTGCTGGCATTCACTACTCTCTGTGAGAACAAAACACTCTCAAGACAGACACCATCCTATTAACATTAACGAAAGTGGTTAACTGATTTGCTCAGGTTTGAAGGATTGAGCCGGATATCAAGGCAGGATTTGATTTAAGATTTTATCTTCAGTGGCACATAAATATCCAGAATCATCCATCGCGATAAAATAAAAAAAAACAAGCCATGGCATTTATCACCATCTCAGTGTCTGTGTAGAACATAATGAATGATTGTCCATCAAAATCATGTTTCAATGCAATGACCTCTTATGCTCCAGCAGTGCTACAGATTAACCTTCACTCACTCCTCTTTTACCATCAGCCCAGGAATTACTCTAGTGGAATTCCTTTACACTCTCTCTGTTGCAATGAGATCATTCCTTTTAAAGGAGAATAAATCTATCCACAGTCTCCAAAATACTGCCTCAACAACAATCTCAGCGAAGATCATAATAATTCCTTTTCCTCACTGACCGGTCTCCGTTTCTTTATTATGATGTAAAACCCCATTCCTTTTCTATGCACAGCCACTTACGTGGAATTGAAAAGTTCCTTACATCTGTATGTCAGCACCAGTAAAGCCAGCACCAGAGGTGCCTTGGAGATGACCATCAATCTTAGGGAGAGACTCAGTCAGAAAAAATGCACTTGAAATAGGGAATGGTCGCCTACCTGAACGGAAATGAAGTGTAGGAATAAGGAAAGCAGGCACAGGAAGGGAGCTAACTTTACTTTTGTTCTTCCCTCACGGGATGTGGGCAGCCTTGGCCAGACGAGAATGTTATACGGGTCTTGGACCGAGTGAATCGTTCAGCTGTTCCACAGGACAGCAAAGATTAAACACATTGTGGGTGTTTGCAAATACCTGACTGGGGAAGGATCACCCATTGATTTCTTTGAAGGACATGATGCAAACAGATGGGCTTTCTTCTCGCAAATGATGACAGTTCCATTTCAATTACATTAATTTCCTTCATGAGATATCAACAGATTATTATTATGTGCATCTAGATTATGTGCAATGACTTAAGCAGCTTGCAGTGTCTGCCCATCTGACAGATTCTGTGCAGTGAACAAGTTCAACATACTCAAGCGCAATTATTCTGTAATTAACATGTAGTTAGAAGGGACTTGATAACGTGTATCCAGATTTAACAAAGGCACAATTGGTGGTTTATTCAGAAGATGCACTGAGGCTGAGGGGGAGACAGGGATATCACGATGGTGGGATTGGGCTTTATTAGTTAGTGGGGAGGATATGAATATGTACATCTGTGCAGGGCTAGATGTATTATGGTGTTTGAGAACTGTCTGGTTCCTCCACGCATATTGGGGAGTAATCTGTCATGAATAATTTGCTCGTTATAATTTGGGTGAACTGAAATATTTCATTGGAATTGAAAATATTGACGTCCACCTTTCTAAATTTTAAATAATATGAGCCGCAATTCAGTCCAACCTGGCTTAATGAACAGATAGAATGACTTACCAGGAACACCAACTATAGCGAGGATGGGATAGTAACCAGCTTGAATAACCAGCAGAATATGATAGATCCACCATGTTAATGATATCCCAGGTTGGGAAATCCAGTAAAGACCATCCGATAAACTCTTGTACATTGCTGGAACATTCCAGTCTAATGTTCTCAGATTTTGATCCATTGTTGGAACATTCCAGTCTAATGTTCTCAGATTCTGATCCATTGTTAGAAATTCCAGACTTATGTTCTGAAATTATAATCTTCCCACCCCATCTCTCTGGAGCAGCTGATCCCTGTTAGTGCTGTCAGTGAGCTCCTGCTCATACTATGGGTGCACACATTGAACCGAATCCTTAATTAATAGAAAAGGCAAATCCTCCCGTGACACATTTAGGATCCACGGAGACTGACATCAATTACATTCACTGAACTAATAGCTGCAGTTAACCCGTTTCAATTGAATATTATCTTATTAAAATTCAAAATAATCATTAAAATTTACACATTCTGATAGGGACATGACTGAGGGAAAGAATGTTGGGGCTGGTAGGTCAATTCAATTCAATCTGCCTTGCATATGCGAGTAATGCTAGAGATTTATCGGAACATGAATATGCTTCCATGTTTATCAATGTCTATAAATCCTGTAACTGCTGCTCAGGCATTGCAATATCAATAAAACATTGAGAGAACTTCTATCATCCATGATCTTGAAGAAAATGTCCCTTAGACTATGTGCGTTTACAACAGACAACGGCATTAAATTCACAGAGAATAGTACGGAAGAGACAATGGAGACTGCAGATGCTGGAGAATTCAGTGTAGATAAAGTGTGGTGGTGGAAAAGGCACAGCTGGTCAGCCAACAACCGAGGAGCAAGTGAGTCAACTTTTCAGTTACCCTTCTTCATGACTGGGGAAGGGGAAGAGGGCTGAGAGAAAATGGGTGGTGAGATGAGGCTGTAGAAAGGCAGGCGATACGTGGATGAAGGTGGCAGGTGATAGTGATAGGTCGATGGGGAGTGTGGAGCGGTCGGTAGGAAGGAACATGGACAGGTAGGTCCCCGAGAGGGCGGATATGAGTCGGAGAGTTGGATATGGGATCTAGGTGGGTGAGGGTTGTTTGGAAACTGGTCAATTCAATGTTCATTCCTTGTGCTTGTAGGCTCCCAAGGCAGAAGATGAAGTGTTCATGGTAACAACCCTGGTCAATCTCTTCCCAACCCTCTCCAGCTTAATAATATCCCTCCTATTACATAACGACTAGAATTGCACAGTACAGTACAGTACAACAGAAGAGGCTTCATCAATGTTCTGCACAACCTCAGCATGACTTCTCAACTTCTAATCTCAAAGGTCTGAGCAATGAAGTAACCTTAAACACTCTGCATTACAAACTTCAAAGAATTATACCTGTGCCCCAGGTCCCTCTTTTCTACATAACTACCAAAGCCCCGCATTAATTGTACAAGCCCTCCCCTTGTTTGATTTACCAAAATGCAATATCTCACATGTATCCAAGTTAAACTCCATCTTCCACACATCAGCTCAGTGAGTGATAATACAACACCCCTACATTCACCCTTCGGACGAAAAGAACACCTCCCTCTCCAGTAGGTCCACAAACAACAGCCTTGATTTTCCCAAAGAGCAGAGCTTGGTTTGCCTTACTCAGGCAGAGGGAAGAGTGGGTAAGGAGAGTCTGGAAATGAAACAGTTCTCTTGTATCAATGAATGATTTTAGGACGAGGGAAGCCACATGGTAGATATTTGAAATAGTGACCGGTGTTTTGGGCCCAGAATTGTGCTCTTTCCCCGTCTCTGGTGTTCAGTATTGATATCTACTCGAGATCCTTCATAGTGCAGTGTGTGTTTGCAGGATTTATTTCCCTGATATAGCAGACTACTGATAATCGCCATTTAAACCGGAAATCATAGCCAAGGTCATAGTTTATCTCAATGGCACAGTGAATGCATTCAATATCCTATAGTTGAGGCTAATAAATTGTACTAATTTTTCAATGAGAAATGTCCCCTGTATAAAATGGTAATGTTAACCAGAATTTAATAAATCCATATACTTAAAATAAACCCAAAATCTGGGCATGGTTTCGGCCTTGTGTACTGGGTGGTGCCCACATTTCTGAGCCGAAACTCTGGATTCAATTCCAGTCCATGAACGTGCGGTACTGCCCCTATCTCTGGAGAAGATGGTCTGTATTCATGTCCTGTGGAGTTGGGTCACAGAGTGTTACAACAGGCTGAAGAACAAACACACAGGAGCATCATGTTGCAGCTTTAGGGGCTAATGCTGAATGATGGTAGTGTCCCCATCACTGTGCCAAAAATTCCCGTTTCAAATCCCACAGAGCTGATTCATAATATGTTTGAACAAGTTAATTAAACTTTTTTGGAATCGTGCCTTGATGGAGAAGGAAGAGGTACAACAACTGAATTTGAGAACTTAGGCCCAGGATGACTGAAAGCACAGCCAACCGTCTTGATTGTAGTTATATTTACACTTTCTAGAAGTTTATAAAATTATGAAGGGCATGGATAGGGTGAGTGGTCAAGGTTCCTCCCCCCCCCCCCCCCCCCCCCCCTACCAGGTAGGAGAGTCAAAAACTAGAAGGCATAGGTGTAAGGTGGGAATAGAAATATTTGAAAGACAATGAAGAACAACTTTCTTTCCTGCAGAGGGTGGTGCTTTTATGGAATAAACTGCCAGAGAAACTGGTGGAGGCTGGAACAATTACAGCATTTAAAAGGCAACTGGGTGGCTTTATGATTAGTGGGACAGGGGCCAAATGCTGGCAAACGGGAGTGGATTAATTTAGAATAATCGTATGGCATGAGCGAGTTGAAGGGTCTGTTTCTCTGTTCTATATCTCTGTGAAGCATTGATTTAATTAATGAAGGTCTCTTTGTAATCTGTTGTCTACCATTATACAAACACCGTCCACTGTACACCCAAACTTGATGTCATCCTCAAATTTGCGAAATATGCCTTCTATAATTCTCAAATAAATTATTGATATAAATGACAAACACAAGTGGACCCAACAATTTTGAATCTGGATCATCGCTGCCCACAGTCTTCCACTTCAAAAAATAACCATCCACCACCACCCTGTCTCCTGCCATTAAACAGATATACACAGAAACACACACGCAATCACACACACATACGGAGACACTGACGCAACTATGCCTTAAAGACAAAGGTTAGATTAAAACAATGATCAAGAGTTACAGTGAGAAGGCAGGAAAGTTGTGTTGAGAAACACACCCGCTAGGATCAAATAGCAAAGTAGACTTGATGGGCCAAATGGCTTAATTCCAATTTCTTATGCTCTGTGGCCTTAAGGTGTCAGGATTTTTTTCAAAGGGTGCAGTAGAAGCTACGTTTGATAAATACTTGACTGAACAGTCCATCGGACTGTGGGATACGTTTGAGGAGCTGAATGGTATATGTTTGTTGCTATTTGCTGTGCCCTTGTTTACTTGCTGTGAGGTTAACACGCTTTATTATAAAAAAGGGTCTCCCATTTCCATTTGAGATAACATTGTTCCTTTCTCCTTTGGATTATGCGATCTGTGGCGTTCTCATCCCCCGAGAACAGTGAAGTCTGGGATATTGAGGATATTCAAGGTTGACCTTGACTGACCGTTGATGGACAGGAGGGTCAATGTTTATTGGGAACTGACAGGAAAGGGGTATTCAGTTACAATTAGACCAGCCATGATGTTTTTAAACTGAGCAGCAAGTTGGACGGGACGGATGGCCAACTGTTGCTCCTACTTCACCTGTTGTTCTGTCAATTCACCCCAGAGGCTGTTACTGAGGGAGAGAAAGATCCCATTAGCCAGTCAGCATCGTGACAATACAGCAGGGGCAGGCCATAATGAACCTGCATGGGGTTAGGCAGGAATAGAATGAAGTATTCAAGTCATTTCTGTAAAGTACACAGCACAGGAGGACGCCATATAACCATCCCAGGCTTTACGCAGAAGGAGGGGCGCCTTGCAGCGTCAGGAAATACAGGGAAGAGATCATTGCTCATTTTGTGTTTGGAAACTACGGAATTCTTCAGGGATCTGTTTGAGGTCACCAGCAAATTACAATCCCTACCAATGAATTGGATGAAGAAGATGGAGCTCAGTTTGCTCATACATCAGGATAGTCAATTAATAAGATGTCAAATGGAGACAGAGCGTCTCCAATGAGATAAAGACGGGGGAAGGCAGAGCGTATGCAATGGGGCACTAACAGGGGAGGGGCAGAGCGTCTGAAATGGGATACAGACAGGGGAGGGCAGAGTGTCTGCAATGGGATACACACGGGGAGGGCAGAGTGTCTGCAATGGGATACAGACATTGGGAAGGCATAGCGTCTGCAATACGATACAGACGGGGGAGGGCAGAGTGTCTGCAATGGGATACAGACATTGGGAAGGCATAGCGTCTGCAATACGATACAGACGGGGGAGGGCAGAGTGTCTGCAATGGGATACAGACGGGGGAGGGCAGTGTGTCTGCAATGGGATCGAGACAGGGGCGGTACGAGCGTCTGCAATGGTATACAGACAGAGGCGGCAGAGCATGTGCACTGGGCCACAGACAGGGGGAGGGCAGATCGTCTGCAGTGGGATACAGACAGGGGCAGAGTAGGGCGTCTGCAGTGGGATACAGACCAATGGAGGGCAGGTCGTCTGCAATGGGATACAGACAGGGGCAGGGTAGGGCGTCTGTCGTGGAATACAGATGGGGAGGCAGAGCGTCTGCAATGGGATACAGACGGGGTGAGGGCAAGCGTCTGCAAATGATACAAACAGGGGAGGTAGAGCATCTGTAATGGGATATAAACAGGGGAGGCAGAGCGTCTGCAATGGGATACAGACGGAGAGGGGCAGAGCATCAAGCAATATCCTACAGACAGAGGAGCGTTTTGAGCAAACATTCAGCAGAAAAAAAAAGTACAATATATATGTGATGGGAAGTTTCTGTTTTGGGTAAAAGACAAAACAGCAGCAAATTATTTAAATGCAAAGAGAATGCAGAACTCAGTGGTACAGAGTGATCTGTGTGTCTTAGTACATGAATCACATCAAATTACTCTGAAGATGCAGCTGGTGATTTGGAATTAAATGGAATTATTCTGTTTCGTGCAAGGGGTGTTGTGTTTGATATTAGCAATGATTTTTGCATCAGTACAGGGCATTGCTGAGATCACATTTGATGTATTATGTGTCGTTATAATTGCCTTAACTGATGAAAAAATAATTCCTTTCAAAACATTTCAAAGATTTTTCTCTTTACTCATTCTTGGGATGAAGGCATTACGTTACGAAGAAGGAACAGTTCTACCTGAAAATGAGAGATGTTTTAGTGACCGTATAACACCTTGAGAAGAGTGTAGTTGGTGAATATGGGATGCATATGTCTTCTTGCGTGGGAGAATAAAATTGGGGAAATAATTTAAGAATAAGTCTGGTTCAAAGGAAAGGTAATTGGACCGAAAAAATGAACTCTGATTTCGCTTCATATCTGATGCTAGACAGGCTGAGCTTTTCCAGCAATTTCTGTATTTGTTTAAGAATAAAACAAATTCATCGTAACACAGATATTGTGAAGTCATCAAACGCTTATGTTTACATTATGCAGACACATATTAACACATCTTCAAAACAAGTAGGGCCATTTATTGTTAATGAATTGATTCTGTGTACGACAACAGCAATAATGCACTGACCTGGAGTCGAAATGTGATCGAGTCATATAGTTCAGACAATATTCAAGGAGAGCTCACATGGTCCAGCGTGGGGTCTGATAACTGATTTAACTTACAGATGGAAAAATGTAGCCTAACTGTGAAGGAAGAGTCTATTGCTCCCTTTCTGATTCCCTGCCGCTCAACAGAGCAATGTGTGAGAGTGAAAAAAAGCCGAGTCGTCTTTCCCACTCAGGGAGGATTCCTGATGATGATTCATTGGAATCTCCCCACTGCCTGAAGCAAAGCAATTCAGTCAAATCCAACTGTTTCAGGAAGAAATCCCATTGTCAGAAGGTTATGCGAGAGGAATAACTTCAGAAGTAATTATTCAGACTTGATAGTGAGGGGAACAGACAAGAAATTCTGTGGTTGCAAATGGGAATCCAAGATGATGTATAGCCTCCGACGTGCCAGTGTCCAGGATGTCTCAGAGCGGCCTGCAGAACGTTTTTACCGGGGTGGGGGAGCAGCCAGAAGTCATTGTGCACATGATACAGGTAGAAATAGTGATGAGCTTCTACAGAGTGATGATAGAGAGCGAGGAAAAAGGTAAAAGCCAGGACCACGACAGTGGTAATCTTCAGTTTACTACCAGTACTCTGTGCTAGTGAGGGTAAGAATAGGAGGACATGGCAGATGAATGCATGGCTACATAATTGGTTCAGGAGGTAGGGATTCAGAGTTTTAGATCACTCGGACCTTTTGTGGGGCAGTGGTGACCTGGTCAGGAAGGACGGGTTGCACCTGAATTGGAAGGGGACTAATATCCTGGCAGGCAGGTTTGCTAGTGCTACAAGGGAGTGTTTCAACTAGATTGGCTGGCATGGGGGACGGCGTGGGATCCTCAACAGCAGGGTTGCAAGTGCGAGGCTGGAAGGAGATACCGTAATCAGAAACAGTAAATTGCAGAGATAGGTTAGGCAGGAACATGACAGGGAGCAAGGAACGCCTGTTGGATTAAATTGCATCTGTTTCAATGTAAGTTGGCTGACATGTCAGGCCAATGAACTCAGTGCATGGATAGGTGCGTGGGACTGGGATATTATAGCCATTACAGAAACATGGCTAAGGGAGGGACAGGACTAGCAGCTTAATATACCAGGTTACAGGTGCTTACTGCGGGACTGAGATGGTGGAAGGATGTGTGGGGAGTTTCAGTTTTGATTAAGACGAGTATCACAGCAGTAGTCAGAGATAAAATAACTGATGGATCATCCAGTGAGGATTTGTGGGGGAGCTTAGAAATAAGAAGGGAATGATGATATTATTTGGGTTGTTCCATAGGCCCTCAAATAGTAAACGAGGAATTAGCAGAACAACAATATGTAGAGCAACTGGCGCGACTTGCAGGGCCAATGGGATTACCATAGTAGGAGATTTTAATGTTCCGAATATAGACTGAAAATGACATATAATTAAGGACTAAGATGGGGTGCATCTATTAAGTGTGTTCCGGAAAAGTTCCCCAAGCAATATGTAGACGGTGTAACTCGGGAAGGGGTAAAACATGACCTACTCTAAGAACTGTGGCAGGACAGGTGACTGAGGTGAATGTGGGGGAACACTCTGAGACCAGTGACCATAGTTGTATTAGCTTTAAATAGTTATGGAGAAGAACAATACTGGTCCATATGTTCAAGTTCAAAACTGGGGCAAGGCGAACTTTGATGGAATTAGACAGGAGCTTGTTGGGGTTGGTTGGAGGGGTTTGTTTGCAGACGAAGGGACCTCCTGCAAGTGGGAGTCCTTTAAAAGTGAAATGCCTAGAGTTCAAGGTCCATATGTTCCTTTGAGGTAAAAGGCAAGGTTAGCAGGTATAGGGAACCCTGGATGCCAGGTGATATTGAGGCTTTGACCAGCAAAAAGGAGGCGTGGCTCAGGTCCATGCAGCTGGGATCAAGGGAATCCCTGGAGGTATATAGGGGAATACAGGAGTTTACTGAAGAAGGAAATCAGGAGGGCGAAAAGGGTGCACAAGATAGTCTTGGCTGAGAAGATTTGGCTGAATTCAAAGAGGTTCTTTAATTATATTAAAGAAAACAATAATAACTAAATGAGAATATGACTGATCAAAGTCCAAAGTGGACACGCATGTCTAGAACCGTAGGAGATGTGTGAGGTTCTCAATGAATATTTCTCCTCTGTCTTTACCGTGGAGAAATGCATGAAGACTTGGGAGCTTAACAAAGGTCATGGTGATAGCTTGGTTTAGTCAATATCATACGAGAGGACGTGTTGGATGCATTAGAATGTATGAAGGAGGATAAATCTCTTGGTCCTAAACAGATGCCTCTAAGAACACTGCAAGAGACTACAGAAGAAACTACAGGGACCTGCTTGATGTTTTTGCATAATTGTTAGTCACACGTTAGGGTCCAGAATATTGGAGGTAGCAAATGTTGTGCCATTATTCAAGAAGGGAAGCAAAGAAAAATTTGGGAATTATAGATCAGGAAGCCTAACACCTGTGGTAGGTATGTTACTTGAGAAGACTCCGAGGGATAAGATGTACGTTCAGTTGGAAAGATAGCGTTTGATTCGAAATAGTCATTTTTCAGATTCCCTACAGTATGGAAACAGGCCACTTGGCCCAAGAAGGTCACACAAACCCTCCAAACAGTAACCCATCCAGTCCCATTCCCCTACCCTATATTTACCCCTAACTCATGCACGTAACACTATTTGTAACTTAGCATGGCCAATTCATCTGATGTGTGCATCTTTGGATTGTGGGAGGAAAATGGAGCACCCAGAGGAAACCCACACAAGCACAGGGAGAATGTGCAAACTCCACACAGAGAGTCACCCGTAGCTGGAATCAAGCCCGATCCATGGCACTATGATACAGCAGTACTAGCCACTGACTAACCATGCCAACCTTGCTTTTTGCCAACATAGTTCAATGACACAGGTACAAAATCTATTCTGCCCTTCACCCATGATGCAAGTTCCAATATCACATACTGTGGTATTTATTCTCCACTGAAAATGTCATCTTATTATTTCTTATTATTGTTGGTTATTATTAATTTAAATAATCATTATTAATAGGTGTTTTTAGACTGGAAAGATTGTATGGTTTTGTGAGTGGGAGATCATGCCTCACAAATTTGCTTGAGTTCTTTGATGAAGCGACCAGGAATGTTGATGAGGGCAGGACGGTAGACGCAGTCTGTATGGTTTTCAGTAAGGCCTTTGACACGGTTACCCTTGATAGGCTGGTCTAGAAGGTTAGAATCGCACGTAATCCAGCGGGAGCTGGCAAATTGGACACACAATTGGCTTGATGGTAGGAAGCAGAGGGTAATAGTCGAAGGATGCTCTTGGACTGGAGGCCTGTGACACATGAAGTGCCTCAGGGGTCGCTGCTGGGCCCATTGTTGTTTACTATCGATATCAATGATACTCTTGAGAATGTACAAGACATAATTAGTGAATCTGAAGATGAGATTAAAATGGGTGGCATCGTGGACAGTGAGGAAGTATATCAGAAATTGCAGCAGGACTTTCAACAAACTGGCGAAGTGTGCCGAAGAGTACGTTTGCAAAGTCAGATCAAGGTAGGAGTTTTATGGTGAATGGTCGCGCCTTAAGGCATGTAGTTGAGCAGAGGGACCATGGAGTTCAGGTTCACCATTCTCTGAAAGTGGAGTCACAGGTAGACACGGCAGTGAAGAACGCATTTGGGACACTAGCAGCCATCGGTCAGGACATGGAGGAGAGAAGTCGGGAAGCCATGTTGCAGTTATACAGGATGTTGGTGAGGCTGCACTTCCAATGTGTTGTGTTCAGTTTTGGTCACATTGCATCAGAAGGATGTTTCTAAACTGGAATAAGTGCAGACGGAATTTAAAAGATGTTGCCAGGACTCAACAGTATGATATATAGGGAGAGGTTGGACAAGGCGAGGACTATTTTCTTTCGAGCGTGGGAGACTGAGGGGGATCTTAGAGAAGTGTTCAAGATTATGAGACGCATGGATAGGGTGAATTGACTCAGCCTTTTTTTCCCAGAGTTGGGGAATTGAGGACGAGGGAGCATCAGTTTAAGGTGAGAGGGGAAAGAATAAAAGGGAAACTGATGGAAACTGTTATACGCAGAGAATGGTACACAAAGAGAATGAGCTGCCAGCAGAAGTGGTTGAATCATTTATATTAACAATATTTAAACGGCATTTGGACAATTACATGGACAGGAAAGGATGATAAGGCTATGGGCCAAGTGCTGGGAAATTGAGTTAGTGTGGATGGACATTTGGGTCAGCATGGATCAGTTTGGGCCAAAGGGCCTCTCTCCATGCTGTAGGATTTGATGACTCTACAAATAGAACAGCATTTGGGCCAAACTATCATATTTCCTTTTGTGATGAGTTCGACGACTATTTGGACAATGTTCTGTCAAGGTAACACTGCAGATATTTTGCTTTTCAGTTTGTTGTCAAACGTGTGTGTGCGTGTGTGTCTATGTGTTTGTCTGTGTGTGTGTGAGAGAGAGAAAGAGAGAGTGTGTGTGTGTGTTCCACTGTATTTTTCAAAGGGAAATATCAATGTAAATATTTGCAATATCCTCTTGTCATTCCTCTTTCCATCATAGTTTGAGTAATTGCTTTTTTGGTCATAAACGTGTTGTTTTAGCAGATTAAAGAAATCTGCCTGACTTGTTCCTCACACTGACCCTGACAAACTCTGAGAACTATATCATTGGCCATATCACCAACCTAGTTTATTTTGTGGCCAGTGGAGGAGTGGGACTAGAAAAGGGAACAGCGATCGAAAAACACAGGAAATTATCGACTCAGTCAGCCTAACGTCAGTGTAGAGGAATTTGTTGGAGGGAGTTCTGAGGGATAGGACTTACATCCATTTAGAAAGATAAGGACTGATTGGGGATAGCCAACGTGGCTTTGTGTGATAGAAATCATGTCTCCTTAATGTGATTGAGTATTTTGAAGAAGTGACAAAGAAGATTGAAGAATGCGCTGTTGTATGTATTGTTTTCACAGACTTCAGCAAGGCGTTTAATAAGGTTCCCTATCGTAGACAGATTATTAAGGTTAGGTCGCATGGAATCCAGGGAAAGCTAACCAATTGGATACAAAATTGTCTTGAAAATAACAGATTGTTTTCCAGACTGGAGGCCTGTCGCCAGCGGTGTGCTAAAAAAAATCAGTGCTGAGCTCACTGCCTTTCACTATATACGTATCAACGACTTGGATATAAACATTGGAGGCATGGTTAGTAAGTTTACAGATAAAATCAAAAAGTGGTGCAGTGGACAGTGAAGAAGATTATTTCCGAGTACAATGGCATCGTTGATCATGAAAGGACCACAGACTGGCAGATAATTTAGATATTTGTGAGGTTTTGCATTTTTTAAAATTAAAGCAAGGTCATGCCCTGGGGTATGTTACTGAACAAATAGACCTACGGGTGCAGGTTCACAGTTCCTTGAAAGTGGAGTTGCAGATAAACAGGATGGTGAAGAACGTGGTTGGCATGCTTGCCTGAATCGCCCAGAACACTGAGTATAGGAGTTGGGGTGACATGTTGCGCTTGTACAGGCTGCTGGTGAGGCCACTTTAAGAATAATGTGTACAATTTGGTTGGCTCTGCTAAAGGATGGATGTTGTTAAGCTTGAGAGGGGGCAGGAAAGATTTACAAGGGTTTTCTGGAACCTGAAGGTTTCATCTGCAGGGAGAGGATGAGCGGTTTGAGGCTTTTCCCCCCTGGACTGTCGGATGACAGAGGTTTATAAAATCATAAGGGGTATGGATAGTCTGAATGGCCAAGGTCTTTTTTCATAGTCCAGAACTAGACTGTATAGGTTGAATGTGACGGGGGAAGGATTTAGAAGGGACCTTAGGGGTAACGTTTTCATGCAAAGGGTGGTGCATGTGCGGAAGATGCTTACAGAGAACGTGATGAAAGCGGGTCCAATTACATGTTTAAATATATCTGGAGAGGAACATCAATGGGAATGGTACAGAGCGATACAGGCAAATGGGACTTGATCAGATTGGGATATCTGGTCGGGGTGAGCAGGCTGGAATAAATGATCTGTTTTCATGCTGTATGACTCTCTGATTGTATAAGAGGGATGAGGAGAAATTCTAAAAAGGGACTTTCAAGTGGAAATTCTCTTCGCCAGAGAATTCTCTTCCATGTATCTATCCAAGAGTCTTTTAAGTTTCCTCACGTATTTGACTGTACTACCACCGCTGGCAGTGCATTCCACTCACCCACCACTCTCTGTGTTAAAAAAACTCTACCGCAGATATCTCCACCAAACCTTCCTTTAATTACCTTAATCTTATGACCCCTCGTGATAGACATTTCTGCCCTGGGGAAAAGGTCTCTGGCTATTCATTCTCTCTTTGCCTCTCATCATCTTTTACACCTCTATCAAGTCACCTCTCATACTTCTTCACGCAAACGAGAAAAGCTCCAGCGCCCTCAACCTTTTTTTCATAAGACCTACCCTCCAGTACAGGCAGCATCCTGATAAATTTACTCTGCACCCTTTGAAAGCTTCCACATCCTTCCTATAATCGGGTGACCAGATCTGAATACAATATTACAGGTGCGGTCTAACGAGGGCTCGACAGACCTGTAGCATAACATCACGTCTCTTAAAGTCAATCTTCCAGCTATGAAAGCTTACACACCATTCGCCTTCTTAACAATCCTACCAATTTGAGTAGTAACTTTGAGGGATCTAGGGACATGGACACCAAAATCCCTCTGTTCTTCCAGACTGCCAAAACCCTGCCTATAACCCTGTATTCCGCATTCAAATTTGAGCTTGCAAAGGGAATCACTTCACACCTTACCAGTTTGAATTTCATCTACCACTTCTTAGCCCAGCTCTGCATTATGTCAATGTCCCGTTGCAACCTACAACAGCCCTCCAACCACCCATGTACCACTTCACAAACCTTCGTGTCATCGGCAAACTTACTAATCCATCCTTCCACTTCGTCATCCAAGTCAGTTATAAAAATCACAATGTGTAGAGGTCTCGGACCGGATCCCTGCAGGACACCACTGGTCCCTTTCAATGATTTAGCTCCCCTAACTTTCTGTGAAAGAGAATTCCTAACATTCACTACCATCTGTTTGAAGAAAACATTCTCTGCTTCTACACCATGACCTATTGATATGAAAAAAAAGGAAACACGGGGATTAGACAAAGAGACTGGCCCTGAACTCAAGGCAGTATAAGGCCGAGGATGATATCAAGGAAACTGAGGAAAATTGCACTGAATGTGAATTGATTGTGACCTCTCCACTGTTTGAAGTCAGTCACATCACAAGGGAGATGTTTATCATTGGTGGGCATCAATCATCTCAGCCGTGGGACAATTGTGCAGGAGATCCTCAGGGTAGCTCCCTCAGCCCAGGCACCCCCACTTTGTCATCATAGAGTCCCTATAGAATGGAAGGAGACCATTCAGTCAATTGAGTCCAAACAGAGCAGGATTGGGGATATTCACTGTTGTTCAGAATAAGTTGCCCCCGCGCCCCCCCCCCCCCCCCCCTCAGCTCCTGAAGCAGTCTGTGTCCATGTACACCAAGAACTGGACACCATTCATTATCGTACTGGTAATGTCTGGGTAACACTTATGTAACAGCACTGTACATTTCCACAGAAAAAGATGCAGCTCATTCGGCATCTCAATCTGTATTCACAAGAATATGTGGAAGTCATTCAACCCATCAAAGTATTGGACAACACGTGTGAAGCTCTTTCAGTCCCTCTTGCCAATTACACAGTAAGTGAAGGAATCTGCTCGCTCGTTCACTTACAAGGGATCAGAAAGAAAATGTTTTACATCTGGAGTTACTTACTGAGGAACAGGAAACAGTCATTCAGCTTCTTAAGTCACTAACCCAGGAACAGGATAGTGACAGAGATGCTCCAAATTCAGAAATAAGTGGAGCAGGGACCCAGGCTGTGCCATATTGTCCCTCGTGGCTTCATTATTCATTGTACATATACGTAACTTTAACATGGTTTTCTGGCAGTAGGAATCAAGCCAACTTTTTTAACCGTTCTCCAAGGTGTCCTCCATCTCCAATATAGCAGACCCATGATCTCCATGGAGGTCAGAATGTGGTTCGGAATTGTTAACTGTTTCAGAATGAAGGTATTGTGACTGCTGACAGGATTGTGTACAAAGTGACAGTCAATACAGTTTCACACAGTAACTGTACATTAAAGTGTTCAGAGTTCATTCAGAGCCTGTACCTCTCCGCCAATCGACATGAGGGCACTGCAGAGGCAGGTAAACTATTGGGAATCTATCGTCCAGTTAAAAATACAGAACTTTCACCCTATTCAGCTGTTTGCGACGTAATGAATGTCTGTCCAAAACCATCAAGTTTCAATTTCTTATTCTCTCACAGCGCGACAGATTAAACATATAGTTATGTCTCTCTCTCCTCATGGTACCGTCATGCCAGGGTGTAGTCTGGTGAAACTACTTTGCACTGTCTCGGTGACAAAAAGATCATTATTTATAAAACAGACCAAATCTGAAAACAATGCACCAAATACTCTCTCAATAAAACACTGTCATTGGGAAAGGTGCACCAACACTGGTACTTCAATCATTTTGCATGAAGAGCCACATATCACTTACGTCCTGCCCCATAAGAATTCTGTTAGTGACTTATGACCAAGGGCATCCAGGTCTTTTCCAACACCAGCCCTTCCCAACCTCTCACCATTTAATAAACATGAAGTGAATGATGGTATGTGTTGGTCACATCTGAATCATTTCTTGTGAACAGCTACTGCAAAAACACTGTTCCTTCTGCCACCCCACAAGCCTTCAGACCTGAAAAAAACACTACTTTTCTCATATCTCAATTACCCAATGTTTAATCAATATGGTATATATTCCAATCCCACCTACCCATGGACTCTCATATTCTCCACTCACCCGTATTCAAACATCTCAAACTTATTCGGAAAATTCAAAAATTCCACTCCCAATGCTTCTCAATTGTCGATGTCACAGCGGACAATCTTCACTACCCCCAGGAGGCTTAGCAAAGATCATTTCCCTTTCCGGAATCTAATCCGACTGCACCAAATCATATCATTATTCTCCAAGTGTCTAGTTGTCACAATCCTCAGAAAACGTTACATTGTTCTTCTGACAGCTGACATCAAGCTATTTAATTTTCAGTTTTCCCTCCCCATCCTGTTTTAAATATTTCGTGGATCCATAACAGCTTTCCAGTCTGCAATATCTTTTCCCGAATCTAACCAGCTTTGTAGAATAATCAGCCATTCTTTCATTAGCTCTGTTGCCACCTCCTCAATACTCTGGGATGGAGCTCATCAGATGCAGCAACTTATGAAACTTCAACTCAATTAGATTTTCAAAACATACTTTTCATTTATTCTAATTTCCCGTAGTCCATCATTTTACCAGTCACTCTGTTCCCTTGTTTTTCTACAAGTTAGTTTCTGTACCTTCTCGTATAGAGATGGAACCAATGTATTCCTCTCAGGAGGCAGATGGCTTCTGTCAGCTAGCAGTACATTGGAGAACTACACTTCAGAGATGGTTGATATATTACCCACTCCTGCGTGGAAAGTTCCAGAATCGAAACAGTTCTCTTCATGGTGAGTGTCAGCACAATCCTATCCCTGGTGTGAAGCTACAGGTTATATTGAAGGAGGAGACACAGCTCAGTGAACATCTCATTTTTGAAACAAGCTGGTTTCACACATTACACCTGAATGGCACCAGCTTAGACAAATGTTCCTGGAAATCCCAGGGAGGATAGTGCAGTCCCCTGCTCCTCCTGGTGTACAGAGCTTCCCTTCTGTGTAGTCTGATCACCATTTGTTTCCCATGGACCCAGGCACTCTGTAAATGCAGTATCCAGGGTGGCGTCCCCAGACCCTTGGAGCTCCCTGAATGGACCCAGCAGCTGACAATACAAAGCCGGGAACACCATCCACAGAAACGTCACTGACCTTCTAATGACACCAGCAAGTCAAATCCCTACACCCATGGTTCACCCATTCAGGGTTGTAAATGCCTCCCTCTCCTCATTTTCTCTTCCGAGCTAAAAAGCTATTACGTCTCCACACAGTCCCACAGTAACAGTTCCTCTGTCTAAAGAAGCAGGTGACAATGTAACATTATTTTTCTCTGTATCTCAGCAACTAGACGGGCAGCACACGTATTGTCAGTGAAATCGATCACTACACTCAGAGAAGAGGGAATATAACTCACTTTAAACAGGGACAGACCAAAATGACGTGATGTCAGGATTATTGGAAAAGGGAAAATGTTAGGTTAACTTCCCAGTCTACTTTCATTCCAGTTCATCATCAGCAATCCTGCTTGCGTTGCCTCTCTCTTCCTCTGTCTCTCTTTTGCTGAACGTTTCTCCATCCATCCAACATAAACCTTCCACTCACCCTTCCAACCATCCCTGATGTAATTAATATTATTTCCCAGTTGCATGAAGTTTTGATAGGGTCACTGAACTCAAAACGTTTTCTGTATTTCTCCTGACAGAGAGATATGCCTGCTGAGATTATCCAACACTTCGAGATGCTGAAGAATTTTATGTCAGCTCTCAAGTATCCACAATTCCTTCGTTTATTTCACTTTTAATGTTGTTTTTCCCAGGATGCCAGCATTTGTTGTCCATCACTAATTGCTCTTCACTGTGAGACCATTTGTCAAGAAAATATGGAGCCAACCGTATTGTTCTGGGTCAGAATTCACACTTAGTCCAGACTGAGCAACAATGTTAAGGTTCTTTACGAAAGGTTATCAATAAAATAAGGAAAAAGAAATCTGGTGGTTTATGGTTGGCTCGGGTGAATTTAGGTTTCATTCCAATTTTTATCATTCTGATTTCTGTTCTGTCATCGGCTGTGGTAGGATTTGAAACGATGCCTTCAGAGTCATAGCCTGTGCCTCTGATTAACACAGTCAGTGATATTATTACTCTGATACAGTGCCCCTGCTGTGAAGTAACTGTAGAGACAAGAACAAGTTTGTGGTCAAAATATTTGGAATGGGGAAGAGAGGTCAGAACAGAAGTGAAGCCATAAAGTCTGTAGTTAACAAAGGGGTAAATGACAAGCTCATTCAGCAACAGAATTGAGGCAGAAGTGGAGACTGGGGATATTTTAGAGGCGGATTTTGACCGTTTTAATGACAGAGACAATCCAGAATTGTAAAACAGATTAAGGTAAAAAGGGGACTCAAATTGGACTTTATGACCGAAAGTTTATGCTTTTGCTAAACATAAATAACTGAAGTAGCAACAACCTTCACCATCGTTTATAGAATTGACAGAGATAGGACCACTAGGAACACCAAGGGTAGCGAGGATGGGGTAGTAACCTGCCTGTAGAATCATCAGTACGCCTTCTATCTGCAACTCTAACCACGCCCAATCCACAGAAAGATAGTAAAGACCATCGGATAAACTTCTGTCCATTATTCGAACATTCCAATCTAATGTTCTCCGATTCTGATATCTCCGTCTCTCTGTAGCTGCTGATCCCAATCAGCTTGAGGATGACGCTGCCCCAAATACTATGGCATAACAAGTTGATAGAAGCCCCTAATTAGGGAAGAGGGAAACCCTACAGTGATACAGTTAGGTCCAGGAAGACTGATATTAATCAAAGTCACTGAACAAACAGCTCCAGTTAACCCCTTTCACAACCACCCTGACATATTCCATATATGTGGACCAGATGGACTGTTGACATCACTGACTACTGGGTGAATGGTACATCTCCAATTTTAAAGTTAGAGATGAAGGAGTGAGATGATACTTTTGCTTCACAATCTCGATGATTCTACTGTGTTTTGGCAGAGTAGGAATTGTTGGGCACCTGACGCCATCTGTGTCTGATCACCAGGCCTGATGCACTCTTTCGGTTTATGTAGTTATAATTAATTTTGACATATATCTGACCATCATTTAATGGCTTCGGTGGGGTTAGGCATTTTTGAGAGGCGACTACAATGCCATCGATGGTGTAGATACTGTCCATTCCTTGTGGCCCTTGCAGCCACGGCCTGGTCCTGTGGAGTGATGGTCAAACTCTCCCAAAACCAGGAATATTAGTAATTGCTGGGGTCTCAGCAGGGTTGGAAAGCAGTAAATCTCTCCCAACTGCTACACCCTCTCTATCTCTCTGAGATTTCTCTCAGAATTGTTTTTGGTTTTCTTTCCTCCTGGATTGGAGAACTGCATGTGAGACAATCTGTTTCTTGAATTTGTTTTTCGACATGTGAGTGTTTCTGGGATGTTACTATATTGGAGCAGTTACTGTTATTTGAATAGCGCTGAAAATGTGAAAAGCGCAGCAGGTAAGACAGCATCCAAGGAGCAGGAGAATCGACGTTTCGGGCATGAGCCCTTCTTCAGGAAAGACGAGAGTGTGCCAAGGAGGCTAAGATAAAAGGCAGGGAGGAGGGACTTGGAGGAGGGGCGTTGGAAATGCAATACGTGGAAGGAAGTTAAGGTGAGGGTGATAGGCCGGAGTGGGGGTGGGGGCGGAGAGGTCAGGAAGAAGACTGCATGTTAGGAAGGTGGTACTAAGTTCGAGGGTTGGGACTGAGACAAGGTGGGGGAGGGGAAATGAAACTGGAGAAATCTGAGTTCATCCCTTGTGGTTTGAGGGTTCCTAGGCGCAAGATGAGGTGCTCTTCCTCCAGCTGTCGTGTTGCTATGGTCTGGCGATAGAGGAGTCCAAGGACCTGCATGTCCTTGATGGAGTGGGAGGGGGAGTTGAAGTGAGGTAAAAACAATGACTGCAGATGCTCGAAAGCAAACATTGGATTAGTGGTGCTGGAAGAGCACATCAGTTCAGGCAGCATCCAGCGAGCAGCGAAATCGACGTTTCGGGCAATTGAGCCACGGGGTGGTTGGGTTGGTTGGTCCGGGTGTCCCAGAGGTGTTTTCTGAAACGTTCTGCAATTAGTCGGCCTGTCTCCCCAATATAGAGGAGGCCACATCGGGGACAGCGGATGCAGTAAATGATGTGTGTGGAGGTGCAAGTGAATTAGTGGTGGATATGGAAGGATCCCTTGGGGACTTGGAGGGAAGTAAAGAGGGACGTGTGGGCGCAAGTTTTGCGTTTCTTGCAGTTGCAGGGAAGGTGCAGGGAGTGGAGGTTGGGTTCGTGGGGGAGTGTCGACCTGACAAGGGAGTCACGGAGGGAGTGGTCTTTTCAGAATGGTCAGAGGGGAGGGGAGGGAAATACATCCCTGGTGGTGGGGTCCATTTGGAGGTGGCAGAAATGACAAGGGATGATATGCTGTATATGGAGGTTGGTGGTGTTGTAGGTGACGACCAGTGGGGTTCTGTCCTGGTGGCTATTGGAGGGGCGGGGCTCAAGGCCAGAGGATCGGGAAGTGGAGGAGATGCGGTGGAGACCATCGTCGATCACGACTGGGGGGAATTTGTAGTCTATGAAGCAGGAGGCCATCTGGGTTGTTTGCTATTGGAACTGGTCCTCCTGGGAACAGATGCGGCGGAGACAAAGGATTTGGGAATATGGAATGGAGTTATTACAGGGGGCAGGGTGGGAGGAGGTGAAGTCTAGGTAGCTGTGGGAAGTCGGTCGGTTTATAGTAAATGTCCGTGTTGAGTTGGTTGCCTGAGATAGAAATGGAGAGCTCTAGGAAGGGGAGGGAGGACTCTGAGACGGTCCAGGTAAATTTGAAGTTGGGGTGGAAGGTGTTGGTAAAGTGGATAAACTGTTCAACCTCCTCGTGGAAGCACGAGGCAGCGCCGATACAGTAATCGATGTAGCGGAGGAAAAGGTAGGGGGTGGTGCCAGTGTAGCTGCGAAGCTTTCTAAGGCTCTGCTCAGACCACATTTCAAGGATTTACACTTCCTGATGAAGGGCTCTGGCCTGAAACCTCGATTTTCTTGCATTTTGGATGCTGCCCGACAAGCTATGCTTTTTCAGCAATACACACCCAACTCTGTGAGTATCTGCATGTGGGCGCAGGTCTCACAGTCTCGGCGGTGCTTCAAATGACACAATCTCTCCCTCAGCTGGCCTCCCCAGCGACAGTGGTAGAGTGTGATAACCCTCGAGGTTTCAGCGTGGGAGGGAGAGAGGGAGGGAAGAAGCTCACAGCACCATCCAAATTGACAGCACCATCAACAGACACAACTGTACCCTCCCCCACCTCATCCACACATACTCACACACACACACACACACACACACACACACACACACACACACACACACAATGATGGTAGATGGAGGTTTACAAATATACTTGGGCCTGTCAGAATGGAAATGCTCACCTCTGAGTTAAACATTTTGTCAGGAGATGAGAAGAATGCAATTCCCCTTCTCTGCCTTCCAATGCTTACAAATTATGTGAGAAAGTGTTGGAACTTACAAATTATGTGACCACTGGCAGCCGACAGCACATCAAAGTGCATGCGTTCACAAAGGCAGTTCCCCAACAGCTTCTCGAGAGCAACTCGGTAAGGGAAATAAATGCTGGCCCAGCCACCAACACCCATGTCCCATTAATGAAGGAAAGATGTCCACACTCAGGAAAGAGAGATGAAGGGGACAGACCTCACTTGAAATAGTGACTTGGATATATACCTACATGTGCATGATACTCAGGGATATGGGAAAAGATGAAATATACATGAAAATAATCTCACATTTTATTTCCATCGCAGCTGATTATCAGTATTCCCATTTTTTATCGCCCTATTTCTCCACATATTCCAATCATTCCACCAACACACATTATACTATTTCCCAGCTGCTTTCAGATCTGATACATGGTGAGTGGATTTAAAATGCGAACTCTGTTTTTCTCTCGACAGAGGCTGCCAAAACTGCTCCGTTTCCTCAGCATTCTGTTTCTTTTTGGTTCAGATCGCCAGTAACTTACTTTGTTTGATTTAACCTTTTCTTTATTTTATGAGACATTGGCCCATCGAGTCCACACTCACCCTCTGCAGAGAATTGCACCCTGAACCACCTCATACCCTACTTCAGCACTTCCATTGGCTAACCCGTTTCCTACCCTATCCCGGCATTTCCCACAGCTAACACATCTAGATACACATGATGGGTAATTTAACATGGTCAATACACTGAACTTGTTTGAACTGTGGGAGGAACCTGGAGCACCTGGAGGAAACACTAGCAGACCCGGGGAGAATGTCAAAACTCAGTACAAACAGTCCTGAGGGTGGAATCAAACTGTGCTCCTGGTACTGTGAGACAGCCACGCTAACCACTGAGATATCATGCACCCTCCCCCTCCCCCCCAAACGGGGTCCCTGTTACTGCGAGGCAACCGTGCTAAACACTGAGACACCTTACCCCCTCCCCCTCCCCCCAAACCGGGTGTCTGGTGCTGTGGGACAGCCATGCTAACCACTGAGACACCATTCCCCCTCCACTACACCCCAAAATCGGGTCCCTGGTACTGTGGGACAGCCGTGCTGAACACTGAGACTTCATGCCCCCGTCCCCCTCCCCCCAAACCGGGTCCCTGGTTCTGTGGGACAGCCGTGCTGAACACTGAGATACCATGCCCCCTCCCCCTCCCCCAAACCGGGTCCCTGGTACTGTGGGACAGCCGTGCTGAACACTGAGATACCATGCCCCCTCCCCCTCCCCCCCAAACCGGGTCCCTGGTACTGTGGAACAGCTGTGCTAACCACTGAGACACCATGCCCCCTCCTATTCCCCCCAAACCGGCTCTCTGGTACTGTGAGACAACCGTGATAAACACTGAAACACCATACGCCCCTCCCCTCTCCCCCAAACCGGCCCCCTGGTACTGTGGGACATCCGTGCTAAACACGGAGGCACCATGCCCACTCCCCCTTACCCCCACAGCGGGTCCCTGGTGCTGTGAGACCGCCGTGCTAACAACTGAGACACAATGCCCCCTCCCCCTCCCCACAAACGGGGTCCCTGGTACTGTAAGTTTGCCATGCTAATGCCTGAGACAACATGCCTCTTCCCCTTTCCCCCTCCTCCCCCCCCTCCCCCCACCAAACGAATTCACTGTGCTCAGGAATACTGTGGAAAATGTAAACATGAAATGCAAACAGTAAACAGGGACAAAACCCCACAGATGTTTCAGGGTATGGAGGGAGAAGCATAGGGAGCATATTGAGTCTGATATGATCCTCTTCTGAAAAACTCATATTGGACTCAAAAGGATAATTGCCTTTTTTTCTGCTCAGAACCTTTCAACGCAGTTACTCTTTTGGACTGTGGATATTTGTCTGATTTGAAAGAGAACAGAGAAGCTTCCATTTCCGTTGACTCTCAAGTATTTGGTTAGTTTATGAATGAAAAATTAAAAACTCTGTGCATAACAGCTCCCTAATTACAGATATTTTATTGCCACTGTCATAATGCATTTTGAAAATGCTGAACTCTGTGGTCATGACATCATCCAATCAATCCTCTGAAATTAACTGATTGAAGTACTGATCCCAATTGTTATCAATGTCTTAACATGCTCCTGATGTCACTGGACATATTCAGCCAGGGTTTGGGAAGGCACTAGCAAGGGCAGAGTTTATTTGTCATCCCCAATGGCTCTGAACTAAGAGACACAGAATTGCCCTGTTTTAACTATTCAATCCAAAGTAATGCAGATCCACACAGAGCTGTTTGTTGGAGCACTCCAAGATTTCTAACATATTCTTGTGAAGGAACAGCAAATTATTCTCTAATCAGGATGACATGCAACTTGGAAGATACCTTGAAGAGACTTCATTTCCCATTGTTCCCATTACTAGTGCGGAATGTTCTCTCATTCCCATTAATCACAGTTTTGCTCAAAGTCCGTGATTCCACCCTCAGTCGAGTCCACCCTCAACTGAAAGGGAAGTCACTCTGATCTCACCTCAAATTACACGGGAAGATCAGTTGAAAAAATAAGGAGCACAATGCAAGAAAATTGTTTGTTTGAACAATGTCCTCACAATATTCAAAAGAAAATTGATGCATGGTCTTCCTTAATGCATTATTTCATGGCATCACTTTTTAAACAATGTTCAAATCAGTGGGTGTTTGTTCTTTTAATTTGCTTCTAATACAACGTAGAAATGAGAACGTGAATTGTGTAGTGTGTTTATAATCCAGAATTTCAATCAATCTCTATCATCATTGCTTTAGCTCTTTCAAACAAAATTAATGAATGAGCCTGTGTCCATCCAGCAGATGAAAAAGATCTTTCAGCTCTGACTACTGCAGCGAATATTGTAAAGAATAAGCTCCAGGACCACATCAAATGGAAATTTCGCAGGCCAAGATGCCAAAAGCTAGTCCAAGGTTAATGATTTACAAGCCTTATGAATAAATCGTGCGCAGGGGCGGGGTATTAAAGCAGAATTCAGCTCCATGCCTAAAATGCTATTTGTTGCTCCCTCACAAAAAGACTGCAACTGATTCACGCTGTCATTTTACCAAAATAGGTAAACAAGAGACTGGAATTTCCAATTCTGCAACAGCATCGGTAGAACAGGAAGAAAATCAAGGTTTGTTTCTGAAATTCCGAAATGTTGATGATAAGATTGTGGGAGATGGAGGGGATATTGAAGGATGATAAATCATGTTATGGATGGCACATGATTAACCGGGTGGATCACAGTGAGCAGGAACGTGTTAGGGTACAGAATGGTACAAACGGATTGCTCAGATGGTCAGATCAATGTCTGATAAATGTAACACAGAAATATGTGAATTGCTGCACATTGGAAGATGTAACAAGACAAGAGAGAACCCAAACCATGAAGATAGGCTAGATTTGCTTTTGGAGCAGAGAAGGGTGAGGGGTGAACCCGACAGAGGTGTATAAGAGAATGAGAGGTATGGGCAGAGTGAACAGATAACAGCTGTTCCCCTTAGTCAAAGGGTCAAAACAAGGGTTCATACGTTTGAAATGAAAGCGAATGTACTAAGAGAGGATTGGTGGCATCTGTTTTGAACCCGGAGGATGAGATGGGTCAATAATGCATTGCCTGGGTGGATGTTTTAGGAATATAATCTCACAAACTTTATAAAACACTTGTATCAGCACTGGATGGTGCAGAGTCGATGGGCTTTTACTTTATTACATGATTCCATGTGGTGGCAGCCATGAAAGCTTTGATATATTGTGAAGCACGAGCTAATGGGACGTTTTAGTTTGTTCCATCGAACTCTGCTCAGTAAGTGGCGAGATTACAAACCAGCATCATGCCATGAAGTATCAGCATTTACTCAATCTAGGACAGCCCGCCGTTTCTGAAAACATCCAAGATAATTCACAGCTCAGTGCAAGCATCGTCCATCAAGAACACTAACGTTATTCCAGCTATTTGGCACCATTATTTTCAGGATACCAATAACATAGAAACAGACTTCCCTTCATTATTACACAGACTTGTATCTGTAAGGTTGCTATTTCACTGAACCACAATAAATTCCATCCCATACGTTCGCTTTGGCAATGAGTCCGTTTTCCTGCGAGCTGTTCATCACAGCATGGCGGCTTGTTTACCACTCCATCCACCACCAGTAATATTTACTCCCAGCTAAATAAGCACAAGAGATGCACTGCTGGCACTCCCTCTCAACAGCCACTTGGATGGACCAATACCAACTGGACTGGAGCGTCTCAAGGGTAATTAATGCTGGTCGACTTCCGTTAAAATCCCAAATGAATTTAAAAGACAATCCGACTTTCTAATAATGATTGAACAATGTAGACATTTTATTGACAATATAGACATTGGGTTTGTCGCTGCCTTTGAAATCGTGTGATCTATTTCCACGAAATCATTTTGTACATATAGTGAAAGAACAAAAAAAACTCATGTCATGGTTATCATAAGATAACGCAGCATTTAACTCACATGCCAGGGAATAGTAGGCTAATGATCTGCAGGTAACTGGGATTAATGTAGTTTGGTGTTTTCTGGCTGGCGTAGATGTATTGAGCTGAAAGGCCGGTTTGTACGCTATGTGACTCTATCACTTAAATTGTTGAAAACAGAGAATGTAGTCTCACTATTTCCATAGATTATGAGCAACAAATGGTGAAGAATACAATATCCAAGGTCACACAACACCCCGACTTGAAGTTATATCATTCTCCCTTCACTGTCAAATGGTTCAGAAACCCGTTTCTCTCACTGTAACATCCCTTTTCGTGTCCCTGCACCACGAAAAACCCTGGGGTCGATAACCATATTCTGAATAGAAATTAGACATAGGCCACAGAATGCCGGCCTTGCTAACGAAACTCACCTCCCAAAAATAAATGAAAGGAATCTGTACTATTAAAGACATCCTTTCGACCCAATCTGATATCTAAAACAATATCAAGGGAGCCTTTCACTTTGCCCTATGCTCCTGATCTTTCTCCAAAACCATGAAATTTTCCTGAGTGCTTTTTCCAGGGCTTTTTAAACGTCACACGTGGAAAGTTGTACCTAATAACCTGAAAGGAGAAGTCTGCATGTTCATGAGAATCGTCTCATAATCTTTCACTATCTAAAAAAAACAACAGAAACGTCGAAACTAGCATCAGGAATAAATCACCAATACAGCTCCATCAGGCGATAGGATCGTTGATGATCTGATTGTGACCTCAATCACACATTCCTCCTTTGCCCTTACAACATTAGTGCGTTATTCTTAGTCAAGAATCTGCCTGCTTCTGCCTAACGAATATTCAATGTCTTATCCTTCATTGCTATCTGGGAAGAGAGTTCACAAATACACGACACTTTGGGTGGGTAAAAACAACCAACACCTTCTTTATTGAGATATTCTTCTGTTTTATTGTCCATCTACTCCTGGTAATCTCTCTCACAAGCTGAAATATTGTTTCAGAGTTCAAACTGAAAGGACTACTTGGAATAATCTGGGGTTACCAATATCACATATTGTTCGCCTAACCTCCAGCAGATCCGGAGTCAGTCAGTTAAGATTTCATACTGAAATAAACGTTCCTCACAGGAGTTAGTTGAGTGAATCTGCTCTGAACTGATTCGCATGTCATTATGGCCATCACTCTCTCGATGTGGACTCGCCACTACCCTGCAAAACTGTAGAAAATCTTCCATAATTTTGACTGTATTCTGTTTGAGCAAGCTTCGACATTTATCTTATCTCCCTCAAAACTATATGTATACCTAAATGTTATATTTTGTAATCCACGTGCCCGGTTCCTCTGTGCCTCAACCCAATCTCTCCATTAAAATAATACAGTGCCTTTCAATTCTTCCCGCCAACATCTTTGAGCGCACAGACAGTTTTTCTTACGATGCTGCATACAAAAATATTGGTCTGTTCACTTGACCCCCTTAATCTATTGATAGACTCATGTCCTCTTCATACCTTGCTTTTCGAACAGTTTCAAATGTCTGCATTCTTCCCTCGTACATACAGAATATTTGGCCTAATAAATAGATTGTGGCCAATGGAATTGACAATCTAATATTTTTAATCAATATCTAAACTATGAATTTGTGACAATGCTCAAATGTTTTATATTCCCATCACTTAGTTCCCAAAACTCAAAGTATGGACAGATGGTGTAGAATCTGTGTGGTTACAATTGACGAACGGAAAAGGTTAAAAAAAACATATTTGGAGTTATGTACATGCCTACAAATCATAGCTGTGGCGGAGGACACATCAGGAGATAGAAAAGATGTTTAGGCAAGGCAAAGTTACAGTGATTGGGGGGATTTCAATGTGCAGGTGGACTGGGAAAATCAGGTTGGTAGGGGTTTGCAAGAAATTGAATTTGTGGAAAGTCTATGAGATGGCTTTTTGGAGCAGCTTATGGTGCAGGCAAGGAGGGAACGGGTAATACTGGATTTAGAGTTGTGCAATGAGGCAGACATGATAAGGGAGCTTAAGGTAAAGAAAGCTTTATCAGGCAGTGAGAATAATATCATTGAACCTACTCTTCAATTCAGTAGGGTAAAGATAGAATCAGAATTCACAATATTACTGCTGAATAAAAGCAACTACAAAGGCATGAGGGAGGAACTATGTTGAATTGACTGGGAGAGTAAGCTAGCAAGAAAGACAGTGGAACAGTAATGGGGAGAGTTTCTGGGAGAAGTCAGGAGACACAACAGAAATTCATCCCAAGCTAAAAGGAACATAGTATATGGAGGATGAGGCAACAATAGACGCCAGGGGAAATCAGGGTTAGCGTAAAAGCAGAAGAGAAATCATATAACATGGCAATTGCCAGTGGAAACCAGAGGATTTGGAAGCTTACAAATACCAATACAGGACAACAAAATTAGAAATAGGAGGAAAAAGATTAAATATGAGGGGAAGCTAGCCAGTAATATAAAAGAAGACTGGAAGAGTTTCTTTTAATATATAGAGGACAGAAGAGAGAAAAAAATGGACATTGGGACACAGAAAACGACGCTGGAGATATAGTAATGGGGAACAAATAATGGACGAGAAACTGAACAATAATTTCATGTCAATTTTCACAGTGAAAGACACGAATAGTATCCCACAAATTCAAGATAGCATGGGAACAGAGCTTATTAGGAGAGGTTGCTCGAAAAACTAAATGGGTAAATCAACTGGACCAGATGGACGATATCGCAGGGTGCCAAGGGAGATAGCTGAAGAAATAATGGAGACATTTGTGGTGATCATTCATGAATTTCTAGAATCAGGGAAAGGCTCAGAAGACTAGAAAGTTGATAACGTGACACCCTCTTTCAAAAGGGAATAAGGCAAAAGGCAGAAAGTGACAGACCGATTAGCACAACCTCAGTCATGTGTAAGATCCTGGAATACTTTGTGAAGGATGAGACTTCTGAATACTTGTAAGTGAATGGTAAAATTGGGTAAAGTCGGTATGGTTTCATCAAGGGGATGTCATGCCTCATATATCTGTAAGAGTTATTTGAGGATGTAACAAGCAAGTGAGACAAAGGAAAGCCAGTGGATTTAATCCACCTGGACTTCAAGAAGGACTTTGACAAGATGCCACACAGGACACTGCTGAGTAAAATTGGGTCCCATTTTGTTAGAGGCAAAGTGCTCGTGTCTAAAGAAGCTTGGCTATCCGGCAGAAAGTAGAGAGTGTGGAGAAAAGGGTCCTTCTCAGGATAGCAGCCAATGACAATTGGTCTCAGTCTCAGTGTTGGGACCACAACTTTTTACTTTGTACATTAACGATCTATACTAAGGAACTGAGGGCATTCTGGGTCGGCTTTTAGATGACACAAAGGTAGGTAGAGGGACAGGTAGCATTGAAGAGGCAGGGAGGCTGCAGAAGAATTTAGATAGAATAGGAGAGTGAGAAAAGAAGTAGCAGATGGAGTACATCTTGGGAAAGCGTGAGGTGATGCACTTTGTGAGCAGGAAGAGAGGCATGGACTATTTCATAAATGAAAAGAAAATTCAGAAGTCTGAAGTGCAAACAGAGTTGCGAGTTCTTGCACAGGACTGTCTCAAGGTAAACTTGCAGGTTCAGTGAACAGCTGAGAAGGTGTTGGATCTGCCGCACAGTGAGTTTAAAGTATTTTATTCAGCAAAAGAACTGTGAGGCAACTCTTACAAACAATAGTATTTGTTTATTGAGCACAGTCAATGTTAGTACTATAAAATTTACGATAAAGTAATGAAAAATACTGCAAACTGTCTGTTGCTTTGACTTAAATTTGGCTGGTTGTGTACCACCACACTAGAACCTTGCCGGGCTCCACGTGGTGATGCCTTATTATTCTTCCGATGGACTTGGAGTTGTTTTCTTTCTCAGTGGTTATTCTCCAGTTTCCGCACTCAGTGGGGTTTTGAGGTGATTCTTATCCTTCCAAGTCTTCAAGCCCTTGGGAGGGTATGGAGGATCTGCCAATGGAATGATCAGGTTCATTTACCCTGATCAATCAGACTCAACCAGGTGTCAGCACATTGATGGTCCAAGGGCGACATTCCAATATCCCATTAAAGTCCATCTTCAGGAGGGTATTGCAGGGTCTGTAGCTGTCAGGTTTGTTTGCAAACCGTCTGTAGGGAGCTGCAGCCTGTCTGGATTCTGCAGCATGTGGATTAACACAGAGACTTTCGACAAGGCTGGGATCCATTTGCCAGAATGCTTTAATCACAGTTCATTTTTGAAACTCCATGATAAGTTCATTAATGTCCATCATATGTTCATTGTTTCAGGTTGCCTATCCGGTCAGAAAGACAAATACAATGCTGGCATTTATTTTGAGAGGACTTGAATATTAAAGCAGGGATGGATTTCTGAGTTTTTACAAGGCTGTGGACGGAGCATATTTGGAATATTTTGTGGGAGCATAATTTAAGATACATCTAGACAGAAAAATGAATGGGCAGGTAACAGAGGGATACAGATCCTTAGAAAATCGGCGGCAGGTTTAAACAGAGGAACTGGATCGGTACAGACTTGGAGGGCAGAAGGGCCTGCTCCTGTGCTGGAATTTTCTTTGTTCTTCGTTCTTTATTATTCAGTTTCAAAATTGCAAGTTTTCAACTTACTGTATGCTACAATTTAATAACATAAAACATTTATTTATTTGACAGTGCATGTTAAATTATTGGCATTTCTAAATTAGATTCACAGAGTCATAGAGATGTGCAGCATGGAAAACAGACCCTTTGGTCCAACCCGTCCATGCCGACCAGATATCCCAACCCAAACTAGTCCCACCTGCCTGGACCCAGGCCATATCCCTCCAAACCCATCCAGATGCCTTTTAAATGTTGCAATTGTACTAACCTCCACCACTAGCTCTGGCAACTCAGTCCATACACATACCACCCTCTGCATGAAAAAGGTGTCCCTTAGGTGTCTTTTATATCTTTCCCCTCTCACCTTAACATATGCCCTCTACTTCTGGACGCCCCCAAACCAGGGAGAAGACCTTGTCTATTTACCCTATCCATGCCCTTCATGATTGTATAAACCTCAATACGGTCACCCCTCAGCCTCTGATGCTCCACTGAAAACAGCCCGAGCCTATTCAGGCTCTCCCTACAGCTCAAATGCTCCAACCCTAGCAATATCCTTGTAAATCGTTTCTGAACCCTTTCAAGTTTCACAACTTCATTCTGATAGGAAGGAGACCTGAATTGCGCGCAATATTCCAAAAGTGGCCTAACTAACTCCCTGTAGACGCACCACATGACCATCCAACTCCTGTACTCAATACTCTGACCAATAAAGGAAAGCACACCAATCGTCAGCTTCACTATCCTTTCTACCTGCGATTCTACTTTCAAGGAACAATGAAACTGCACTCCAAGGTCTCTTTGTTCAACAACACTCCCGAGGACCTCGCCGTTAAGAGTATAACTCCTGCTAAGACTTGCTTTCCCAAAATGCAGCAGCTCACATTTATGTAAATTAATCTCCATCTGCTACTCCTGAGCCCATTGGCCCAGCTGATCAAGATGTTGTTGCAATCCGAGGTAACCTTCCTCGCTGTCCACTGTACCTCAAATTTTGGTGTCATCTGCAAACTTACTAACTGTACCTCTTATGTTCGCATCCAAGTCATTTATGTCAATGACAAAAAGTAGAGGACCCAGCACCGATCCCTGTGGCACTGGTCACAGGCCTCCAGCCTGAAAAACAACCCTCCACCACCACAAACTGTCTTCTACCTTTGAGCCAGTTCTGTATCCAAATGGCTAGTTATCCCTGTATTCCATGGCATCTAATCTGGCTAACCAGTCTCCCATGGGGAACCTTGTCGAACGTCTTACTGAAGTCCATATAGATCACAACCACCGCTCTGCCCTCATCAATCCATTTTGTTATTGCTGCAAAAATTTCATTGAAGTTTGTGAGACATGATTTCCCACGCATAAAGCAATGTTGACTATCCCTAATCAGTCCTTGCCTTTACAAATACATGTACATCCTGTCCCTCAGGGTTCCCTCCACCAACTTGCCTACCGCCGAGGTCAGGCCCAGGTATAGTTACCTGGCTTGTCCTTACCGCCCTTCTTAAACAGTGGCACCACATTCGCCAACTTCCAGTCCACTGGCACCTCACCTGTGATTATCGATGATACAAATATCTCAGTCACAAGCCCAGCAATCATTTCCCTGGCTTCCCACGGAGTTCTCGGGTACACCTGATCAGTTCCTGGGGATTTATGCCTTTCAAGACATCCAGCACATCCTCCTCTGCAATATAAACATTTGGAAGATGTCACCATTTATTTCTCTACATTCTATATCTTCCATATCATTTTCAACAGTAAACAATGATGCAAAATGCTCATTTATTATGTCCCCTAGCTCCTGCGGCTGCACACAAAGGCCTCCTTGCTGATTTTTGAGCGGACCCTATTCTCTCCCAATTTACTCTATTTTCCTTAATGTCTTTGTAAAATCCTTTTGGATTCTCCTTAATTCTATCTGCCAACGTTATCTCATGTCCCCTTTTTGCCCTCCTGATTTCCCTCTTAAGTATACTCATTCAGCCTTTGTACTCTTCTAAGGATTCAGGCGTTCTAGTCAGACAACATGTTCTTTTGCTGTAGAAAACAAAATGTGCACTCTTTACTTTTGTATCATAAAATGTTGTTAGGTGTTTGTAGTTCAGTTCCATCAATATAGAATCAACTTAATTGTTTTCAGAGATGATGCAATTATTGTTCAGTTGAATAACTGTAGTTAATATTTCATCATTGCCCAATTCACAAACATGGCAAACACCTGATTATTGCTCAGGTCAGTAAACCCACCACGTTGCAATCATGACCGACATTAAAAATGGATTCCAAAAGGCTTCAATTTATGCACAGTGCTACTGGACCTCACAGCTGCCTGCGGCACTCAGTGAGACACTGACATGCTCCTGAATCTGTCCAGATAATTTCCAACCTGGGTCAGGGCAATCATTCAAACATTCCTTCAAAGTAAATCATTTGGATTCCAACTTGGGCAGGACCAAACTAGCCAACAGGCTTTCACCATTCTCAGTGTATTTACAAATACTGTCTAAATTAGATACCAATGATTGACCAGGAACTAGGTCTTACAATGTCATCCCCAGTCAAATCCAGACCCAGAGAGAAGTTGTATGGACATGGAGTGTCAGAATCACATGACTTTGCTTATGGTGCTGACACCTGGCATTTCCCTCATACTCCATACATCTGCCCCCTGGACAAGACACTGAGAGAAAATGTTCACAATTGACAGTACATTGCAGCATCTTGTGTCGCACAGTGAATCCTCTGAAATTATATTCAATAAATTTACCTTCACATTCACCAGTATCAAAATAAATTTGTATTTGTCTGTGAATGGTCAAATATTAATGCATGGGTCACCCAACAGATGCATCTGAAGAAACCAGGAGCTAACGGCAAGTCAAAAAAAAGGTTAATAAGTGAACTTTGTGGATGATGTCTGTCTAGGTAACCGCACATATTGTGTTGACACTCAGGTGAATGTAACCATGCACACCATAACTGAAAGTCATGGTCTAATGTCCCTCTCCAGCTTCCTGACCTCACACACCTCATTCCTTCTCACACGTCACTCCCTCACACTTTCACCAACTGACGAGCATCCACAAACTGAGTGAAACTTGGAATATATAACAGTACAGCACAGTAAGAGCCTTTCAGCCCTCAATGCTTTATCGGCCTTTTATCCGACTCTAATATCAGCCTATCCTACATAACCTTCAATCTACTAACTTCCATGTGCCTATCCAAGGGTCTTCTTAATTATCCATAATGTATCTGACTCTACTACCATCACT
Organism: Chiloscyllium punctatum; assembly: GCF_047496795.1. Classification (NCBI taxonomy): domain Eukaryota; kingdom Metazoa; phylum Chordata; class Chondrichthyes; order Orectolobiformes; family Hemiscylliidae; genus Chiloscyllium; species Chiloscyllium punctatum. The sequence continues at coordinate 131,624,360 of NC_092742.1, forward strand.
GGCGTTGCACTCTGAACCCACCACTCTCTGTATAAAGAACATACCTCTGACATCCCCCCGAAGCCTTCCTCCAATCAACTTAAAATTACACACCTTGTTGAAAAGACTCTGGCTATCCAATCTTTGTCTCTCAACATCTTGTACACCTCTATCAAGTCAGCTGTCATTGTTCTTCTCTCCAGGGAGAAAAGTCCTAGCTCCGTCAAAATTTCATCCTAAGACATGCCCTCCAGTCCTGACAGTATCCTGGTAAATGTCCTCTGCACACTGTCTGAGGCTTTCACAAGTTTTCTATAATGAGGCAACCAGAATGGAACACAATATTCCAAGTGTGGTTGAACTACAGCTTTATAGAGCTAAGCATTAACCTCGCCGCTCTTAAACTGAATCCCCCTGATAATGAGAGCCAACAGACTATCACTTTCTTATCAACCCTATCAATTTGTGTGGCAACTTTGTGAGATCTATTGACATGGATCCCAAGATACCTCCGTTTCTCCACGTTGCCAAGAATTCTGCCTTTAACCCTATATTCTGTATGCAAATGCAGTCTTCCAAAAGAAATCACTTCACACTTTTTAAGTTAGAACTCTATCTGCCACTTATCAGCCCTGCTCTGCATCCTGTCAAAGTCCTGTTGCAACCTACAGCAGTCCTCCACACTATTCACAACTCCATCAACCTTCATGTCATCGGAAAACTTACTAACCCACCATTCCACTTCCTCAGCAAAGTCATTTATAAAAACCACAAATGGCACAGGTCCCAGAGCCGATCCCTGTGGAACATCATTGGTCACTGAGCTCCAGGCTGAATACATTCCATCTGCTACCATCTTCTGCGTTCTATGGGCCAGCCACGCCTGTATCCAGACAGCCAAATTTCCCTGCGTCCCATGCCTCTTTACCTTCTGAATGAGACTTATCAAATGCCTTTCTAAAATTCTTGTTCACCACATCTACTGGTCTACCTTTATCAAAGTGTTTTTTCACATCTTCAAAGAATTAAATAAGGTTTGTGAGGCATGACTTGCTCCTCAAAAAAAAGCATGCTGACTATCTCTAATCAAACTATCGTTTTAAAAGTAATTTTAAATCCTGTTCTCAGAATTGTCTCCAATACTTTACCCACCACTGGTGTAAGACTGACTGTTCTATAATTCCCAGGGTTATCCCTATTCCGTTCCCTGACCAAGAGAATAACATTTGCCACTCTCCAATCATCTGGCACTACTCCAGTGGACAGTGAGGATGCAAAGATTATCACCAAAGGCACGGCAATCTCTTCCATCATTTCCTAGGGTATACCCCATCTGATCCAGGGGATTTATCTATCCTTATGTTTGTACTTCAATCAGTCGTACTTCCCCTCAACTTGTTTACACACTATCCAACCAACTGATTGAATGTTTTCCATTTCAGTGCTATATACAGTGCTGCCTTCCTGAGCAAGTATAGTTCCCAACGCCTGGCGAATCACAGAAAAAGGAATGCACCAATCCCTTCCTGATAAAGAGCTCATGCGCGAACAGTCGACTCACTTGCTCCTCGGATGCTGCCTGACCTGCTGTACTTTTCCAGCACCACACTTTTTGACTCTGATCTCTATCAACTGCAGTCCTTAGTTTCTCCATTACTGAGGGCTGCCCGCTCTACACACTGACAGGGAATTAACCATCAGCAACTCATTTTATGTGGAGCTGACTGCTCAGTTCTGGAAAGTTGCACTTGATGAATACATTTTTTTGAAAAAATGGAATTAGAATTCAACAAATATTCATTCAGTCCCAGAGTTACAATTTTGGTTCATGATTTGGACAGCCTGATAACAAATAGTGAATGATTGAAGAACTCTGAGGCACAGAGTACTCTAGATGTTATATTCCAGCTTACATTAATGCAGGGAGTATTATCAGACAGACTGATGCGATAATGACATGAGTTGACATGTGGAGGTAGAACGTTTTTGCCATCACAGAGACGTGTTTGAGAGGGGTCAGGGCTAACAACTCAATATTCTGTTGTACTGGAACTATACGCAGGACAGGAGAGGGTGTTAAAAAGGAGGTGGTTTTGTATTATTAATTCAGGATCAGTTACTGCAGTGAGGAGGGACAATACCTTGGATGTCTCTTCAAATGAGGCTTTATGGGTCGAGGTTGGGGTCCAAACGATGACAGACACACTGCTGGGGATAGTTTATCGAGCCCCAGAAAGATGAAAATGCAGGAAGAAATATATAACCAATTCACTGAGGTGTGTAAAACCAAATTCACTGAGGTGTGATGGAAAGCAAGTCCGAAGAAGTTGCAGATAAAAGAAAGCAAGGCTGGAGATGTTAAAGAGACAGGAAAACAAGACCAGAGATGTTACAGAGATAGGAAAGCAAGGCAGGATATGTTACATGGATAGGAAAGCAAGGCGGGAGATGTAACGGAGATGGGAAAGCAAGGCCGGAGATGTTACAGAAATAGAGGAAAACAAGGCTGGAGATGTTGCAGGGACAGGAATGCAATGCTAGAGATGTTACATATGTAGAGGAAAACAAGGCTGGAGATGTTACGGAGAGAGAGGAAAACAAGGCTGGAGATGTTACAGAGAGAGAGGAAAACAAGGCTGGAGATGTTACGGAGATAGGAAAGCAAGGCTGGAGATGTTACGGAGATAGGAAAGCAAGGCTGCAAATGTTACAGAGACAGGAAAGCAAGCTGGAGATGTTAGAGAGAGGAATGCAAGCCAAGAAATGTTACAGAGAGAGGAAAACAAGATCAGAAATGTTAGAAAGGAAAGCAAGGCTGGAGATGTTTCAGAGATAGGAATGAAAGGCCGGAGATGTTATAGAGAGAGGAAAGCAAGGCTAGAGATGCAACAGTGGTAGGAAATAAAGTACGGACATGTTACAGAGAGAGGATAGAAAGGATGGAAATGTTACAGAGAGAGAGAAAAGAAAGGCTGGAAAGGTAACAGAGACAGGAAAGCAAGACTGGAGGTATTACAGAAATAGTGTGGACTGTACATGATAGAATAGGTTTAGTGAGATAATTTTGAACTCATTCACAGGATATGGGGAAAGGTGAAGCAGCTGGAGATTAGAGAGGTAAGGAGGGGTATAGGGGCTGGCGGAGTTTACAGTGATAGTTGGGTTGTAGTATGATAAAAAGATTGTAGTGATACGGAGGGTTTCTGAGATACAGATGGATATAGCGGCTGGAGGAGAAGACAGGGAAAGATATAGAGATACACGTAGACAGTTTAAAAATTGAATTGTGCAATGTCTTAATAGAGAACATATTGTAGAAATCTGTGGAATAGACAAGGCACTTGAAGGAACTGAAGGAGTGAGACCTTGGACTATCCAATCACAAGAGTTCTAGAGTCAGTGTCATACAGCACAGAAGAGGCCCTTCGATTGACATTGACAAATAAGCAAAAGCCCTGCAGACACTGGAAATCCCTCCTTCCTAACTTCTGGGGGCTAAGGCGAAATGTGGGAGAGGCGTCCTACAGACTCCTCAAGCAACAATGTGGCATAACGATGCCTCACGTGTCAGATCAAACACTGACACGGAAAGTTCCTGCTGACTCCCTTCCCTCAGCTGATGGATCAGTGTCTCTCTATATTGAACACTTGGAGGACGCACTGACAGAGTGAATGAACTGGAGAATGTATACTGGGTGTGTATTTCAAAATCACCACCAAGAGGGGTTCAGCAGCAGCATTCCTGATCGAGATGGTCGTTTCCAATGCAACATAGCTGCGAGACTGGGTCTGCACCGGGTGGGGAGGGAACGACTGACAGGGAGAAACATACTTGATCTCATATTCACCACGGCTGCAGAGACATTGATCGATGCCCGTATTGAGAACAATGACTACCACACACATTATTTCTGGAGACAAAGACCCATTGTGAATAGTGTGTGTGTGTGTGTGTGTGTGTGTGTGTGTGTGTGTGTGTGTGTGTGTGTGTGTGTGTACATGCGTGAGAGCACATGTGAGACATGCTATGACCATGCTAAACGGGACAGATTTCGAAGAAATCTAGAACTCAGCACTGGCCTGTGTGAGGTGATTTGGGTCATTACCAACAGCAGAAGAATAGTACTCGAGCACAATTTTCACTGTCATTGCCTGGCATATGCTCCACTTTACCCTGACCATCAGGCCAGGGGTTAAACCCTTGTTCAATGGAGAATACAGGAGAGCTGTCCAAGAGCAGCACCAGGTACACCACAAAATGAGGTAACGTTACCAAACAGGACCACTTACTTACCAAATAGCATAAACAGCCAGTGACAGACAGATCTAACCAACAGATCTGACCTAATCTCCGCAATCCTGTCATATGCAGTCAGGTTGAATGGTGGTGTCAATCAAACAACTCACTGGAGGAGGAGGATCCCCACATATCACCTTCCTCATTGATGGAAGAGCCCAACACAACAATAGAAAAGCTATGACTGAAACGACCACAACAATGTTCAGACAGAAGCATCGATAGGATGATCTAGTCTCCTACAGATGGCAGTCTTCAGCTAATTCGATTCACTGCATGCGGTAATTCCAAACGGCTGGAGGGATGGGGAATGCAAAGGTTGTGAGCCCTGATAACATTCCATTCAAGCAGTTCCTGCTGAGATACAGGACTGGCATCGACCTGCAAATGTGGGAAACAATCCGGGTGTGTCCTGTACAGACACAGACAAACCATCAGACAATCAATGACTGCCCCATTGCTCTCATCTCTTTCATTAATAAAGGGGGGGGAAGATGTCACCCACAGTGGGATCAAGCAGCACTTCCTCAGCACTAACCTGCCCACTCAAGCTCAGTTTGGGTTCACATCCCTTGGGCTCATTGAAGCCTTGGTTTAACGATGTACAACAAGAGACCACCAAGCTGAATTCTAGAGGTGAGGCAACAGTGACAGCACTTAACATCATCATAACTGCATTTGACCAAGTGTCGTATCCAAGATTAATGGCAAAGCTGGAGCAAATAGGAATCGTTTGCATTGGCTGAAGTTATACCTGGTACAAAGGAAGGTGGCTGGGGTTGGAGGAGAGCAGCCATCTCAACTTCAGGACAGCTCCACAGCAGTTCCCCCTTGTTGTTGTTTGAGTAAGCCTGTAGAATAGAAATGGAAATGTAAGGCATCATAATCCTACGGGATGATAGGGCTGCTCTCTCGTGAGACAGGGACAACTAGCGGTTGTTTAACTGGACAGTCATCATGCTTCAATTGAGGGAGCGGTTGAATACGACAGTCCTTTTCAGTCACCTCAGTCAGTGCAGAATTGAACCCACATTGTTTGTATTAATCTGTATTACAAACCAGCCGTCCAACTGATTGAGGTAACCAAGTCCTCACTCAGTTCCTTGTGGTAGATATTATAATATTATTCCATTCAGATATGTTATTTGACACCTCTGGAGCAGGTGGAACTAGAAGCAAGCTTCCTAGCTCAGAGAGAGGGACAGCATCAGTGACCTGTAAGAGTGTTCTCCGCCCTAGGCCCAATAATTTTCAGCTGCTTCATAAATGACAGTAAAATCACAACTGGGGATGTTTACCAATTATTGCACAGTGTTCAACACCATTCGTGATTTACTCAGATACTGAAGCAGTCCTTATCCAAGTATACCAGGTTCTGGAAATATGCAGGTGTGTGCTTAACAATGACAATACCACGTCCATTACACATGTGCCAGACAACGATTACTTCTATCAATGGAAAATTGAACCACATCCTCGAACGTTCAATGCCACCACCATAACTGAACACACAACAAGCAATATCGCACGGATTACAGTTAACCTGAACTGGACTGGCCATATGATTTCATTATCCATTCTTGTGAAGGGCTTATGCTAAAATATTGGCTCCTCCTGTACCTCAGATGCTGCCTGACCTGTTTTGCTTTTCCAGCGCCACTTTTAGACGCATATAAATTCATTGTCTACAAGAATTTGTCAAGGGCTAGAAATTCTGGAGGAATAATTCACCTCAAAATTTCCAAAAGCCTTTCCCCTATTGCTAAGAAACATGTTGAATGTGTGTGTGATTAAATACTTCCATTTGCCTGGGTGAGTGCAGCTTCACCCCTCATCCACTGACACTCAGTAGCAGCAATACCTTCCATCTACACGGTACTCTGCAGAAATTTACCAAGGCTCCTTACAACGTACCTCTGAAACCCCGACCACCAAGAAGGACAAGGGAAGCAGATACACGGGACCCCCACCATATTCGCGTTCTGTTCCAAGCCATTTACCATCCTGATTGGGAAGTATATTGCCGTTCCTTCAGTGTCACTTTTTCAAGTTCCCTATCTCAATAAATGCCGTCCCAATCACATTTCATGAATAAATTAACATAAAAAATATTGTCTAGACCTGTTCAATGCTGGACACGGTTTTGGGTTTTGTGAGCTCAGGCTGGTTGGTCCAGGCAGTACATTGCTTGTTGTGAACAGCTGAAGGGATATGCTGTTTGAAACAATCTGTCAGTCTCTCAGACATGGCCTACATACCAAGCATCACAGACACTGGCATTTTCAGCCCATATTACTGAGCTCTGAGATTGACAGAAGCAACTGAAAACGTACTCATATCTGACTGGAACATGTTTAAACACACAGCGACATTGTTGCCACGAAAATAATTGTGAGTGAATATTAGCAGGGAGAAAGTGAGGATTGCAGACGCTGGAGATCAGAGTCAAAAAATGTGGTTCTGAAAACAAAGCTCAGACGTTCAGGCAGCATCTGAGGAGCAGGAGAATTGGCCATTAGTTAACAATAATAATACAGGGGAAAATAATTGTATATTTTCAAAATCCTTGTACTTAATAATAATTTGGTCTTGGGTGTGGCAATGAGTCTCATCATGTCTATGCTAATTACTATGAGTTTTCATCATATTGTTGTTATAACAGTGTACTGAATAAATGGGTGATTTGATGCTTATTGGACAATCTAAAAATTGGTATTATGAAACGTTATCGTACCTTCAGTAAAGAGACTTTGCTGTTAATGGTTAGAACAATGTTGCAAACATTTACACAGAGATTTCCATCTCAAGTCACACACAAGGACGTTGGACTGGGATCACGCTGGCCATCAATGCTGGCTGCATAATTCTGTTTGGATACTGACATTGTGGGGCTAACATACACTGGATATGGTTTATGAAGGATTCAATGTAAGATGCCATGTGCTGCGGGAATCCATCACCTTTATAACACCTTCATTTAGGAACGGGTCCAAGGTTCAGCATTACAAAGTTCAGGTGGCACATCAGAAGGGATATACTTCCAAGACATGGCTGTTTACAGGTCATTGTTATAAATATTGAACTGCGTCTGTACCAGTGCCATGTTCTAGTCCATTGACCAGTCTGCCCCACACACATCTCCCTGTTGTTCAGGTATGTCTCTAACCAGTCTATTGTGAGGGATTGTGTGAGTAACTGCCCAGCTCCAGTTTGGGAGCTCTCTGTACAGATTTTGGAGATGGTCAGTGGTGAGGGCCAGTAATACTGTGTCTGATTTCAGGCTTTTCCTCAAAGAGATTTTCAACAGCTTTGCTAACTGCAAGATGCTGGGTTTACTGATCTGAAAATGAAGCGCCTGTTTACTACAGCTACTGAATTATGCGCTCTGGTAGTTCAATTATTGTTCACTTCAATTGTTTTCAACTGAAAAACAATGATGTTTGGTTTATTTTAAGATATGTAAGAAATAAAGTGATATTAACTCTTCATTACCGAAAATGTCAAAGTCACCTGGTATATATTTCCCATGGACTAATCGAGTAACAGTCAGATATTGTCTGTAAAGCAGGATTCTGAAAACAGGACTATGTCCCAGGCAATATCACCACCCTCTCTGTTAGGTTCTATCCCACTGACAGGCCACAGCCAGGCAGAGGGGGACAGCTCCTTGGTATATAGTCAATATAGGTTGGCATGTGGCTCAGTGATTAGCACTGCTGCCTCATAGCACCAGGGTCCCAGGTTTGATTCCTGACTCGGGCAACTGCCTGTGCGTCGTTTGCACATTCTCCCACAGTCCAAAAATGTGCAGCTCAGGTGAATTGGCCATGGGAAAGTGCCCATAGGGTTCACTGCATGAGTCAGAGGAGTGTGTGTTGCTCTTCGGAGGTGGACTGGTTGGGCCGACGGGCCTGTTCCCATCCTGTAGGGAATCTAACCTAATGATAGTGCTCAGCATTGATGCTGGATCCTGTGGTTGCTAGACTGCTCTGTGGCAGGTTATGGTGGAATCAATGAAAGGGAAACATGTAATTGACCACATCGTCACCGATCTGGCTGCTGTAGATACACCTCTCCATTTCAAATATCAGTAAGAATGGTCATTTCACAATGGGGGCGGGGCAATGGTTATCTTCACATTTTGCAGAGCCTCATAACCATGATATTAGCCCCTTGAGTACTAAATGGAACAGATTTTACACAGATTGAATAACCAATGATGATGCGGCTATGACGTGTAGAGGGCCATTGGCAGTAGCAGAATCATACTCTGTAAATTTCATACAGTCTGCAACCTCAGAGTCAGACATACCTCCCACTGTATAGTAACTGTCACGGCCCGACATAGCCCCCACTGAACAGTAACCACTACAGTCCGACATACCTCCCACTGCACAGTAACCATCACAGCCCGACATACCTCCCACTGTACAGTGACCATCACGGCCCGACATACCTCCGTCTATACAGTAACCATCACAGCCTGACATATCACTCACTGTACAGTAACCATCACAGCCCGACATACCTCCCACTGTACAGTAACCATCACAGCCCGACATACCTCCCACTGTACAGTAACCATCATGGCCCGACATACCTCCCACTGTACAGTAAAAATCACAGCCTGACATACCTCCCACTGTACAGTAACCATCACACCCCGACATACCTCCCACTGTACAGTAACCGTCACGGCCCGACATCCCTCCCACTGTACAGTAACCGTCATGGCCCGACATCCCTCCCACTCTACAGTAACCATCACGGCCAGACATATCTCCCACTCTATGGGAGCAATCAAGAGCGGCATGGTCGCTCAGTGTTTAGAACTGCCACCTCACAGCACCAAGGTCCTAGGTTCGATTCTGGCCTTAGGCGACTGTCTGGAGTTTGCATATTCCCCACCTCCGCACCCCTCCCCATGTCTGCGTGGTTTTCCTCCCACAGTCCAAAGATATGCAGGCCAGATGAATTGGCCATACTAGATTGTCAAGTGTTTTCGAGAGAGGGAAATGGATGTGGGTGGGTTACTCTTCAGAGGGTTGATGTGGTCTGGTTAGGCTAAAGGGCCTGTTTCCACGCTGTAAGGAATGTAATCTACTCTCCAATGTTCAAGACAGGAATATGATGCAATAATCACTTGGCTGAATGAGTGGCGCTCCAACAGCACTCTAGTATGGACTAGCAACAGGCAACACAGTTGTGTGGGGAGAATCATGACTCACAAAATTGATTGATTATATTGAGGAAGTGACAATATTGATTGATGAGGGCATGGGACTGGATGTTGGCCGTTTGGACCTTAGCAAGGCCTTTGATATGGTTCCGTATGGCAGGGTCATACAGAAGGTGAAGTGAAGTGGGATCAGCGGGTCAGTTAGTAAGATGGATAGAGAATTGTTTGGTCATAGAAGTCAGAATAGTGGTGGAACAGTGATTTTGTGATTGGAAATCTGTAAATATTTTGGCGGAGTCGCAGATTGTGAGGATGATTGCCCGAGAATACAGCGGGATATAGATCAGCTGCAGACTTGGACAGAGAAAACACAGATGTAACTTTATCTGGACATTTATGACGTGATGCGTTTTAGAAGGTCTAATGTAGGAGAGAAGTGGATGGAAAAATTACTGGCTACATCAATATCCGAAGTCATCTAGGTATACAGCTCCTCAGTTCCCTGAAAGTGGCACACGGGTGGATAGGGTGATAAAGAAGACTGACGGCAAACTTGCAGACATGCATCGGAGCATGCAGTATGAAAATTAACAGGGCATATTTCAGCTGTAGAGAAACATAGTTCGAGGTACATTTAGAGTATTGTGTACAGTACTGGTTGCCACACGATGTTGAAGTGTTGGAGAGGGTACGGAAAAGTTTTACCAGCATGTTCTCTGGTTTGGAGAGTAGTGGCCTGAAGGAGAAATTGAACACACATGGCTTGTTTGCACCTGGGCATCATTGGCTATGGGGCTACCTGATCGATATTTGCAAAATTATCAGAGGCATAGATAGAAGGACAGTTAGGGGCTTTTTCCTCCCAGAGTACAAATATCAATTACTCAGGACCGTAGGTTTTAGGTAAAAGGGAGAAAGTTCAGGAGATGTGATAGGTAGGGGTTTTTTTTTGCTGTTCCAGACAGAATATGAAAGTGCCTGGAATGCACTGTTAGAGGGGAAGAAGCCAATATAGCAAGGTTTAAGAGGGATCTTGGCACAAGTATGAGTAAATAAGGAATAGAATGACATAGAGGGAGCAAAAACTTTTGTTTTAACTATGGAATGACATCATGTGTCAGTGCGGGCTTGCTGGGCTGAAGGGCCTGTTCCTGTGTTGGACTGTTCTTTAAGTCAAGATTTGAGCGCGGGAGTGGAGAGATGCTGACTGACCGATGACTAATGATCAACAGTCACATCGTTGTGGATCCCCGCCCATCAACTTGCAGCTTCTTATCCTCCCCACTGTGGGGAAATTCAATATAGAAAATTTGACATGAAAGTCAGACCTGGTAACTGGTGACTCCATCTCGCTGCTCGTTCCTGCAGACTCCTATCCTGGACATCAACATCTCGGGGCACACTGCATGAACAGAAGCTACATGTACTCCACAACCAAGAATGCTGGCATCTGTTACATGCCAGCCTCACCATGCATTTCCAGCACATCTCCGACGAACTGATGGTAGGCTTCTGTACTTCAATGCTGCAGCACAGGGTGCACTGACAACTCTCATTGCAATGCTACTCCAAGGACACTGTGCTCAGGGACACACACCCACCACATGGACTGTCCCTCGGGGCTGCTCACTCTGTATTTGTACACACTAATGCTGCGGCAAGTACACAGTGCTCAGGGACACACCCAGCTCATGGACTGTCTCTCTGGGCTTCTCACTAGACAAAACCTCCATGAAACTGTCAGAAATGAGATTGGCCAAGTCAAAAGATTCAGGCCTTTGTCTTGTGCAGATTTTGTCGTGCAAACTATTGGAAGTTATAAACTTAAAGAGAGAGAGGACTTACAAAGGAGATTCACGCCCTGAAAAGAAGCTGGGGAGAAAAATCCCCTGCCATGTTTGTTTATTGTTCATCATTTTCGGTTCCTCACTGAATAGAGGCAATATATCAGAGACCTGCTGATATTGTAGCTTAGTTTATTACGAAACAAGGGGCTGACTGAGTACTTATAGATTGGAATTCTGCGAGGCAGGAAGAATGGACCCTTAGAAAATCACAAAGGAATCCAGGACTGTCAGCCTAAATTTCTGCAGGGAAAGCTGTATGTAATTAATCTGGCTGTTTGATTTTCATGCAGAGACTCGTACATTTAATGTGACTTTCTTGATTTGAATGAGGGAACACATAGCAGTGTGCTTAAAAATGGAACCTTTGAGCTCCAGTTGAATGTGGTACAGAAGAGATTTTTTTATACTGGGAAAGTGATAACGCAGTTATGAGGAAAGGTTGAAGTGGTGGATGCTAGGAGGAGATTTGATTAACCTGCACATGTTGTCAAGGGCCTGGATAGAGAGGGAAAGACTGTCTTGTTCTTATTGGAGAGCTCAGTTACCACCAGAAAATATTTAATATAATTGGTTGAAATATTAGAGAAGTGGTGAGGAAAGTTGTTACTTCACCCAGAGTAAGAAAGGAATCTGGGAGTCACGCATGGATGTGGAGTCGAGGCAGAAACTCTGGAAAATTTTAAAAATGTGCCTAGATCTGATCCTGAAGTCCTACAGTCTCTGTGAAATCATAACAATTTTTCTTTTGAAAGGATGAAGCTGGGTGGCACCTTCTTTTTAATCAGTGCATACAATTTTGAGAGTCATCTGTGTTGGAGAAATTTCTGATATTTGGACAATGTCCACAGAATCAATGTAAAGGAATCGGGGAGAGGACAGAGAGGAGTAGTGTGTAAATTGATCAGCATCACAAAAATACTGATTCCAGACTTTAAATACAATGATGCTTCAATATGGTGGCCTTTTTATCCTTCTTGTATAAATGCTGAAAGCCTTTGATTATCCGGTTCTCAGCCTTGGTCACATTGCAGCCATATCTTTCTTGTTTCATTCTATTTGTTCTACTGTTCCATTGGCCTTGTTGAAAAAAACAGGAAGGAATTTGGGGATGATCCCAAGTACCAGAATCCATGATGAATGTAAATTTGAGAAACGTTTACAGAGATAGAAAGGTGTGCGACGACAGCGGGACATTACAGAGATATGGATTGTTCTAGGGGCTGAAGGACATTACAAGGACAAAGATAGTTTTAGGTTTTGGTTGAAGTGAAAAGTGAGCTGGACCAGCCAGATCAATATTTTGTCTACAGTAAACTTGCAAAGAGAAACTCTCCACAAAAATTTGATGAAAATGATATCCATGTCTGTCTGTATCAGAAAAAAAATACAAGGGATCTGGGAGATGGTGGGAGGGCTGGGTGGTGTTGGGGGAAGTGGTTAAGGCACACAAGGCCTACAGATAGAGTTCACACTGTGACAGGTGAACTGATCTGTCCTACCATAGAGATTCGGGTCAATGGTGCAGACTGAATTCACACCAGATGAAACAAGGTTTGTTCTCATAAAATAATTTTCAATTGTAACATTTCAGGAAATGAGAATTTAGTCTTATCTGAGGCTCTGTTGAGTTGACCGTGGTCTAGAATTCCTACCTGGGAATTGCTGTCTTTCAGCAGTCATTCTGTTGTCACAATATCAGTTCGGAATCACATGCAGATATGGATGCAGAATAGGTAAATACATTCAGAACTGAACAAGCCCAGCGCATTAGGTATTTATAGCTACTCGTATCCATTCTGAAAATGAGTCGCACAATCAGATCAGGAAAATTCCACTCTTCCTGTCTTGCCTGTATATTGACAGCTGCTCTCACCTATCCTGGAACTGATCTTGGAAATACGATTTAGAAGATTTCAGACACTGCCCAGCCTTTGCAGGGTCAGCTGCTCGCACCTAATCCAGTATAGTGTCCCACAGTTAGACCAGGCAGACCACAAACTCCGGGATATAGGCCCATACATTTGCAGTTTTATAGCATGTTTTCTTCTTCAAATTATAGCCAAACAGGCAAACCACAGATTATTTTCCCTGTGCCTACAAATATCAGTCTCTTTGACATCCCTCATGTTCTGTCACCCTTCCCATCTCTGTGAATCCTCTACTTTCTACCAACAGTCATAAGTTTATGACATTCTCCAAACGCAAAATCTACCCTACTCCCGAAATCTACCCTACTACGTTCCTCATCATGAAGAAGATCACAGATATACAGGCCGATCAAGTTTGTGAATGAGATTAGAGATAGTAAGGACGTTATAGGTGAAGTGGTTTGAGAGAGAGAGCTTGCAGAAGACAAAATAAAACCTTGTACTGGCATTGCAGGAGATTAATAAGATGAGGTTCTCCTGAAAAGAATGTGTCTTTCCTTGGAAGATTTCATAGAGAGTAGCTGGAGGAATTTCAGAGACAGTGAGATTTGAAGGTACTAATGAATATTCGAGATACATAAAGGGTTCTTTTGATCTGGTGGAGATTAGAGAGATAAGGAGGGCTGGATTTAGAATGTGGACGCTGTAGAGGTATGGAGCTGTATAGGGATGGAAGGTGGTTACAGAATCGAGAGTGCTGTAGGGACTACAGGATTTTACACAGCAGATTACACATTGGAGCACGTTAGACAACAGGGAAAATTGTAGGGACTTGAGAAAGTTTAAGAGATGGGCAGAGTTGTAAGAGACGGAGAAAGATGCACTGAATAATGAACAGTATAATGGCTGGTGGAGATTATGGAGATCATGAGATTTGTCAAGCGGGAGAGAATTAGTAACATTGATAGACTGATGATTGCGTGAGCTGGAGGAGATTGTAAAGATTGGCAGCTTTCTATGTATCGGAGTAATTACAGACAAAGGGAGAGTTGTCAGGCCTTGAGATTTATTACATAGGGAGGGAGTATTTAGAGGAGATTTCAGAGAAGGGAGGTTTATAAAATGGCCTGTATGAGTTACAGAGATAAGGAGGGGTGCTTTGACTGACGGAGGTTTCAGAGGTAAAAATGGATCGCACAGGATCAATGAGGTTATGGATACACAGCATTATTAGAGTTGGAGAACTCCTGAGACATCGCACAAATCCACACAGAAATCTTAAGGCATGAAGGGTGTCACTTGACCCATGATGTTTGAACCAGCTGTTCATCTGAGTTCATTACAGAATAGTGATCTCCTGCGTTCCCCCATACCGTAACACATTTCTTTTAGTCGCAATAATCATCTAATCCCCTCTTGAACATTTCCATTGAACATCCATTTACAACACATCCAAGTGTATCCTAACTACTCGCCAAGTGAAAAATTTCTTACTTCTGTCATGGTTCTCCTGTTGTACATAAACTGAAATCTGTGTCCATTCGTTTTGTAAGTGGGTACAGTTTTATCCAATATAATCTATTCAGTCTGCCTATGAGTTTGAAAAAAAATGCATCCGATCTCCTCTTAGCCACCTTCACTTCAGTGAGAACATTTGAAACAGTCTGACTTCATAACTGATCTTACTCATTCCTGGAAATATTCTTTTCGATCAGTTCTTCATCCTTTCCAATGTGTTCATATATGTCCGATCATGACACAGTTGAAGTCAAATGTGTTTGAAGCAAGTTCAACATCACCTCTTTACTCTTGAACTACCAGTATTTATAAAGACAGGAACACTGCATGCTTTGCCTATTTTTAATATCCTACAAACTTCAATGGTGTTTGCACATCGTGTTATTCTGTATTTTTGCCTATTTTATGTTGTCTTTTAATATTCGTGCTGGAAATTTGCATTGTCTCATGTTTCAATGTGCCAAACTTCATCAATCACCTCTCTACTGTTTCTAAGAAGTTGGCGATGTAAGTTTAGAGTTCTGCAAGGTTTGCCTCACAGTTTACAATTTAAGTGCTTTGTCAACTGTAAACTTTGAGAGGGTCCCTGCACACCAGATGTACATCGTTCATACATATCAAAATGAATGAGGTCCCCAAAACTGAATCCTGTGGATCTTTACAGAAAATCTTTCTCCAGACTGAATTAAAAATCTAGTGACCATTCCTCTCGATTTCCTACCAATCAGTCAATTTTGTGTCCAAATTGATACAGTCCCCTTTATTCCATGAATGAATGAATGAATGAGTTAATGTCACATATATCGAGGGACAAAAAGTGAAACATGTGCGTTGCCTGTGCCACAAAGATATTCCTCATCAATTTTGAACTTTCTAGTGACAGAGTTTCCTCCTCTGTCACCATGGCCTGGGTGGGTTCGCCCACTTTGGTAAAGACAGAGATGAAGTATTCAGCTCACATTCAGCCATTCCCCTTCTTCTCAGTATAAATCCTCTCTCAAGTGTTGGATCAGCCTTACGCCATCTTTTCACACACTCCCTTAGAGGTGGGACAACTTTATGTTGGCTCTCCGTTTCCTCATAAATTTCTCCGCGCTACCATCTCTACCCTAAACCTTCAGCATTTCTCCTGGTTCACAATTCTGTTCTCTATCTGACAGCTATTCAATTGTTCTCCTTCACCTTAACCTTTTGCTCCATTGTCATCGATGGAGCATTGGGTTTGTTTACCCTGCCTTTCCTGAGTGAGGAACTATTCCTCGAACGGGCCCAAGCCATTGAAGGGAGCCCATTGTTCAATTTTTCTTTTTCTGACCAACTTGGTGTTCTGGTCATACCTTCCCAGATTCATTCTTGCCCCACTGAAGGCAACTCCCAGTCGATTGATTTTTTCTCAAACTCAGTCAATTCTGTACCACCATCCTGAGCGTTACAATAAAATGATCATCATGCCTGAAAATGTTCCTACCTGATACTGGTTCCACTTTCCCCATATCTTTTCCAAAGTTCAATTGTACATTGTCCCTTGGAGTGGGCACATACTCCTGCAGTAAGCTCTCCTCCATGCAATCCGTCACTGCCCAGACACGGTCAGTATCCCAGTCTGTATCTGGATAATGCAAGTTTCTCAACACGAGGACGTTGCCATCTCTGTACCCTTTCAATTAGGTGGCGGCCTACAGACAGTCCCTCACAGCGTAACTTTATACTTTATGTTCTATAGCTCCAGCCAAATTCATTTTGAACTTCGAGGCATCCACTTTCTCTCAGACTCATTAACTACCACTATCCTGAAACAATACTTCTACACTTCATCCTTTGCTTTCCTTTATATCATTTCTGAATATCTTATACTTTGGGCTCTATACATCAGGAAGGAAGCATTGGACCTGGAGCAGGTCTAGAGGAAGTTCACGAGAAAAATATCAGGAATGAAAGGCTTAACAGATGAGGAATGTTTGAGGGCTCTGGGACTATACATGATGGAGTTTAGAGGTACAAGGGGAGATCTGATTGAAACTTACAGAATACTGAGTGACGTGGACAGAGTGGACATTGGGAAAACGATTCCATTGACAGGAGAGACGAGTAACCAAAGGCATAGCCTTCGAGTAAAGGGAAACCTTTTAGATCGGAGATAAGGGGAAACATCTTCACCCAGAGAGTGGGGAATCTGTGGAAGTCATTGCCACAGAAGGCTGTGGATGCAAATGCATTGAGTAGATTTAAAACAAAAGTAGAAAAGGTTTTGATCGCCAGGGGATCAAAGGGGAAAGAAGGAAAACGTGCTTGAAAAAACGATCAATCATAATTGAATGGTGGAGCAGACACGATGGACTCAGTGACATTCTTAACCCCACTATCCTGGAATTACATTGACAGTCACAGAAACACTAACACCTTCTTCAATTTCCTGACTCCCCTTTGACTATTGCTCCTTCTTCCTTCTCCCTCGCCTCCTGTACAGTCAGGCTGCTTGTGGTATCACAAACATGGGTCTGACTGTCCTCCCCTGAGCAGTACGCACCTTCAAAAGCTTGCAAACTGGGAAACTGAATTGGGAGGGAGTCTCATCTCCCCTCTCCCTCAGGGAAATCCTGTATTCCCTGACTGTAGCTCTTGACTGATCACCCATTCCCTTCCTTCTTACAGGCCATTGTGACAGCAGTGTGATCCCCTCCATGTATGCGTTGTCCACCTAACTCTCATCACAGATGTTTCACAGAATCTCCAGGCATTAACTGCATAACCCGGTGTTCGTCTCGAAAATCAGCAGGGGCTATGATTTCCCAATGTAACAGAAAACGTCTTCCATTTGACCAACCTGCATTACCATAACATAAGCTGAAACGTGTTTCGTCTTACTCAATGAATTACGTTGTATAAAGTTAATATCAGAGGCACAAGTTTAACATGCATTCGCTTATCGGCCTGTACCTGACTGAGAATCTTTATTATACTGCTTCAGACTTTCACTTATTACTGATATATCAGCCTTCAGCCCCACTTCCAGGAAGGAAAATGTCAATTTGCAGCAATTTACAGCAAGTAACGGTTTATTATCTGCAAATTAACTTACATTTTCTTCTGTGAAGGCTATTGTGTTACTTTCAAAATCAATGCAGGGGGTCACAGCAGCAGAAAGGCGTGTCTCTTTGACTCCCAGGTACATGTAATCCTCCAGCTCCCGCTCCACTCTACTCCCTCACAGGGTCACCGTCTCTGTAACTACCAGGTATGTGTAATCCTTCAGCTCCCACTCCAATCTGCTCCCTCACAGGGTCACCATCTCTGTGACTCCCATGTACGTGTAATCCTCCAGCTCCCATTCTGCTCCCTGACAGGGTCACCGTCTCAGTGACTCCCAAGTATATGTAATCCTCCAGCTCCCACTCCACTCTGCTCTCTCACAGGGTCACCGTCTCTGTGACTCCCAGGCATGATTAGGCCTCGATCCACAATGCTAATTTATAGTAGCTCCATGGAGCTAGCCTCATGCTCCTGCTCCAAGTTGCTCCCTCACATGGTCAATCCCTCTCTGACTTAGTGCTGGTTTCGAAACTCCTGCTCTGTTGCTTCTCCAACTCCAAGTCGCAGTCGGCCTCGATCCTCGCTGCTGATTTATGTTGTCTCACTTTGTGTTGCTCTCTGTCAGGTTCTCTGCCTTTGTGACTCCCAGATAATTGTATTCGTCAAGCCTGAGCTGAGATTTATAACATCTCATTCTGCACTGACCCCTCACAGGATCACCGCTGTGCCTGGAAGATAGTGAAAAAGAGGAGGATTAGAGGGGGAAGAGGGTCTTTCAGTGATTGAGCGAGCTGTAGGAGATGGAACAGGTTATCTGGAGAGGTAGGCAGATCTGCAGTGCCAAAAGCAGGTTTCTGAAAGATACAGGGAGAGTTGCAGACACTGAATAAGGCAAAGGAAATCGAGAGGCGATGGCTTGTTGGTGATGGAGCCTTGTCGAGTCTAAACGGCTTTTTCTGAGTTGCTTATAGAGATAGAAAGACTTCAACCTCCAATAAGCTAGCACATTCTGTTGCAGCTTTATAGCTTCCACTGTGCTTTCTGTTACTGCTCCAACAAAACTCCCAGGCTTATTCTATTTTCCTACATCTATACTTTTTTTCCCCCGGCCCACCAAACAGAGTAATTTCATGTGACCTAAGTTATTGCAAAGAAAACCCTGGAGCTTTTCTAACTTCTTTGTCATCTTCACGGGTTTCCTTTTTTCCTGTGGTAAGTTGTTCTTATGATCTTCACTGTGATGTACCTTTCCCTTTCCACGTGAAGTTTTCTCTTTTGCCCGATTTCTATCCCTCAATGACTTAAATTGATTCTGAAAGCCAAACCGTGTTGTATGGCTCAATTCATAATAATCAATCACTTCAGCTGCTAACCTTGCTGTTTTAACTCTCTGCTCTTCCAAATGAGTTTGCACTTTGTCAGGCAAGAATTTTTGATCTCCTCCAAATTAATTGTCTCTCAACGAGCATCGTAAATTTTCTTGATTTTTAAAGTTCTTATCCATCTATCAAATTACTTTGCTTGATCCTTTCAAATTCAAAATATGTTTGACCAGGTTCCCTCCTTAGATTCATAAGACATTGTGATTAAAAGGTTTTGATTTACAGGTTATGAGGTCAGAAGTGCAGAAGGAGGGGAGTGAATCCAATTTCAACATTGACACTGACTCATCTAACCCCAGACTGAACCGACCTGACCAACTAGAGAGCTTACCACGTCCTCTTGATAATACACGTTTCTTTTTAAAGACTTGAAAGTTGTCTGCCTGTGGCATTATTGTTATGTATAAACAAAAGGACGCCAATAAACCTTTAAGAATTCAGACATATTGGTCATTTAGAACCTCGCTAAAGAAAAATCACGAACAACATAACCTTGTAAAGGGACCGGCTTTGTGACAGCATGTCACATTTCGCTTTGGACTGAATTCAATAAATGTAAGTTTCACTGTTTTGAAGCCATAAAGGTGTATTAAGGTATCTGTGAATTTATACAAAAAAATGCTGAAGTTCATTGTGTGTTGAAGATACAAAATTGTCTTATTCGAACAATTAGAGGAATGCCCGGGCAAATCGACACTTCCTGTGCATGGTCAGGGCAAATATTCCCGCTGCAAATCTAGTGGTTGGTGCTTGTTCTCGTGAAGGGGAGCAAGCTAAAAACATATAGATCATGTGTTTGGGCGTTGTGGTAGGAGGTTCAGGCGGTTACAACATTGTAAATGGACAACATAACAGAAACATCTAGCCTGTGATAAGAAAACATCCATCATTCTCCCTCACAACTAACTTCACACGAGCAAGTGATGATGGGAGATGTGACCAATAGCCGGCGATGCCACCATTCAACCCAGTCCAGTTATTATTGTGATCTGAAGGTACCCCACTGAAAGGAGTTAACTGATCTGTTTGTTCAGTGACTGTGATTGATGACAGTCTCCATGGATTCCAATTGTGTCACTGGATGGTTTCCCTCTTCTATTAGTAAGGGGCCTCTTACAGCACTTTATCCATATTAGCAGCAGATGCATCACCTCTAACACTAACAGGGTTTCCGCAGCTGAAGAGACAGGAAGAGAGATAAACATCTGAGAATATTTTGGAATGATCCATTAATGGATCAGGATCTGAGAACATTAGACTGGAATGCTGCAACAATGGACAGGAGTTTATCCTCGGGTCTTTTCTATCTTTCGTGGTATTTGTCAACATTTCACGATCGGATTGAAGCCGTATTGATGATTGTCCAGGCGGGTTACTATCCCATGCTCGCTATTATTGGTGTTCCTGGTAAGTCTTTCCATCTCTATCTATCCATTAATCCCATAAACCATGCTGACCTTCATTGCTATTTCTGTTACCTATATTTGACAAAGACTGAAACTATTGTCTTCAGTTTCAAATACAAATTGCACTCATTACTATAAACGTCTGAACCACCCAACATCCCCTTCCTCACAACCATCTGAGAACTAGACTGAACACCATCACAAATTACCTTTTGCCTTGAATTGATTTATTTGTCGGTATTATCTCCATCACTAAACATACCCACTACCAGATCCGTAATATTCCCAGTCCCCAGCTTGACGTCAGTGAGGCTCCCAAATAAATCATTATCTATGCCTTGGTACAATTCAGACTTTATCTATCGCGTTCTCTTCTAAGCGCTCTGTCTGTTACAAATATGGCCATCAGAATCTTGTTCTTGTCTCTAAAGTGAATTCATGACAGGGACAGTGTGCCAGAGAAGGAATGAGCCTGGACATGTAATTCAGAGGGCCAGATTACTACACTAAATATACTGTTTCAAATCCTACCTCAGATTATGTCAGAGCTTAAATTGAAACCACAGGAATTTGAAATAAGAGCTAATTTCACTAATATCAACAATAACAGCACCAGCTTTTTGTCAGTAAGTTTATCTATTTCATTGATGCTCTTTGGTAAAGAAATCAAGCATTATTACCTGGTCTGGCTGAAGACCCACAGCAATGAGCTTGGCTGTTTACTGCCTGAAGTAATGACCTCACAGTAAAGGACATTTAGAGAGGTCAACAAATGCTGACCTTACCATCGATGCAGACATCCCAAGTCATAACAATATTGAAATTTAAACAAAACAAAGAATGCTGAAAGAGATCAGAAACAAAAAATAAATCGAGAAACTGCTGCAGAAACTGAGCAGACTTGGGACCCTTGGGTCGAGGGAACAAAATTGACACTTCGAGTCCACTGTCTATCCATCATAACTGAACACAGCTTGAAAATATTGTGATTGATGTTGGTGACAGGGATGTCTGATATGAAGGGGAGAAGGAGGGAGTTGAATAGATAGAGAAAGAGAGAGATAAAAGAACATCTATAGTAAAGGGGAGAAGGAGTGACTTGAATAGATAAAGAGAGGGAGAGTGAACAAGAAGCAAACAAAGGAATTGTTGATGATCGAATGGAAAGGAAATAAAAAATGAGATTAATCTTATTTATTTTTCTTCTATTCCTACATTACTGAAAATCATGCCATGTCGGGTATATACCAACGTCACTGTTTAAAGTGAGTTATGTACCTTTGTCTCTCTTCCCTGAGTATATTCGTTATCTTCCCTTATTTATTCGTGGGATGCTGGGCCAGTATTTAATTCCCTTTCCTCATTATCAATGAGAAAGTGTTGGTGGGCTGCCTTTCTGACCCACTGCAGTCCGTGGGCTGTAAATAGTCAGTGCTTAGGTTCGTGTGGTTTCATTTCTTTGATACTTTGTAGTGAGTGATATAACTGAGTGGCTGGCATATCCATTTCAAAGGGCAATTGAGAGTCAAATGCATTGCTGGAGTCACATGTCAGCCCGACCAGCTGAAGGTGGTAAATTTCATTCCCTGAAGGACATGAGAGTGCTAGGTAGGATTTTCTGACAATTGACAATGGTTTCATAGCTTCATTTGATTTTATTGAATTCAAGTTTCACCACTTACAGTCGTGGGATTCGATTCTGGGGTGGGGATCAGTACATGGGTCCCTGGATTAATAATACCACAAAGACGTCACCTTCCCAGCATCTCCAACCATCGCCATTCGCAATAGTAATGTTGATGTAGGTGTGGCTATGATTGAAACACAGCTGTTCGCGAGGCTAAGGAATGATTTTGCAAAACATACCTTCTTTCTTAATTTTGTCTTTATTCGAAGATTAGAGAATTGGAAGAGCCCTTGGCGAAAATGAGCGGGTAGTCTTTGATCATGAGTCACGAACAGAATTCACACCAGGCAGCAAGTAATCAACATAGTAAATTGTATACTGTCCATAATTGAAAGCTGATTCAAGTATAGGAGTGAAGACATCTTCCTGCTGTCGTATAGAGTCGTTCAGAAAGTAATTGGGGCACTATGTACAGATTATTTCTCCTTTATAAGGAATGATCACTGTGCCACAGAGAGGCAGTGTGAAGGAGTTTCACCGGACTAACCTGTGTGGTGATGGTATCACGAATAGACTGTGAAAGAAATAATCTGTATCACTACAAAAAAAAGATGATTGTATTAAAACTTGAGGGTTATAGATCAACACTCATTATTGTCAAAACGGAACATTGAGAGCGTTATCTAAAACATATGTTTATCTGTGATGCATGCTTTCACAATTGGGCAAATATAGAGAAAGGAAACGATTTGAAGGACAGGAGAAAAGTGTAGGGAAACGGGGTTACCATTGATGGACATTTTGATCAGCATGAACCAGTTTGGGCTGAACGGCCTGTCTCCGTTCTGTCGGACACTATGATACTATTCTTACCTGAGTGGGGCCTCATGTTCGTGAAGTGAGAGCTCTAGGTTCTGAATGAACTCTCTCTGCCTCAATGTGCAGCTGGTGTGTGACTCTGTACTGACCGTCATGTTGTTCACAAATCTGTAAGTAGCCACACTCTGATAGAGTTCCCATTAACACTAGCTTTTGACCTCCATACAGAACACTAGCCTGTCTTCTCAGCGATGGGAGAAGCCTCCTTGAGACTTGGCACAACCCATCCGCTGTCCCTCCTCACTGTCAGCAAAACATGGTATCGTTAATTTAATACGTGTGTACTATTAGCAATGAAGCCAAGAGGAACAACATGGATCAGCCTGTCAGTGCAGTCTATGCTTCATTGATTTGTCATGTTGAAGCATCATTGCACCCTCCTTTGTGTTACAGTCTGGAGGGGATGAATGTCCTCTTCTCTTCATGCATTAGTGTTTTGAGGGGCGGAATGCCTTCCTCCTGGTCCCAGTGAAAAGGTTCATGGACATTATTGGGCGATCCTTGGTTCAAGCTTACCAGTGTGATGTACTGCCTAGACTCCTTATCTTCCTCAGTAATAGTAGACAGGCAGGGGGCTGGAAGAACACAGCGATACACACAACATTGAGTTCTCCAAGTTCAGGTAAACTTTCCTCTAATCCACCAACTCCCTTCCCAGCCCCTCCCCTCCCTTCCATTCCACTGATCAACCCTTTTCCCAGCTGCCAAACAGATTCAGTCCTCACATCGTCCAACCGAGTGGTACCCCTTTACCTGTATCCACCTATCCCCACCCCACCACCCTGCCTCCTCTCCTCTCGCCCCGCCCCTTTATCTTTAGCTCTCTTACTGTACCCGCAGTAATGAAGAAGGGTTATACCCAAGTCGTTGCCTTATCCACCTGCTGATGCAGCCTGGCCTGTTGTTATCTTCAGCCTCCTGCATGTCTATTTTGGATTCCAACATGTGTAGACTTTTTTTTCAAAATCTCTTCCTGAGTAGTCAGCCGGAGAAAGCGAATGGGCTGTGCTTATTCTTACCAATAGTTTTGATGGGTTGAATGGCTTTCTCACATTCCTATGAAACCAGCGTGAGATGCTGCATGAGCTTCCTTTTTTTAACCATGGAAATGTCCAGGTTCTGATCGCACTGTTACATGAATGTTGCCGACACTTTAACAGCAAAAGTTTGAATGCTGTCTGTAATACTTTAGCACCTGTGGAGGAGACGCAATCTTCTGACCATTGTGTGATCTTCACTGAACATCCCCACTTCTGATCGTATGGTAGAGGGAAAGACATTGATGAATAAGCTGAAGTTGTTTGTGCCGAGAAACGTTCCCTGAGAATCGCCAACAGAGATATCCAGGGACTGAGAGTATTGATCTCCACCAGCCAAATTGTGTTCTGAATGACTCAAACAGTGGGGATTTCAATCTTGTTCAGACTCCTTGACACCTTGCTCAGTCAAATCCTGCCGTGATGTCGGGGCCAATCAATCTGACGTTGTGTTCATATCTTTTGTTCATGTCAATAGGCCAAGGCATATGTGTGAGGAGTGTTTCCTTCTCTCAGAGGATAGTGACTGTTGGGGCCTCTCTATTCCAGACAGCTACATCACTGAAACTTTTGGGCGCGTGGGGTGGTGTTAATGGATTTTGACACGTTAGGGAGTTGAGGGCTACAAAGAATTGGGCATGAAAAAGAAATTCTGACCAAGAAGAAATCAGCCATGACCTTACTGAATTGAAGGGCAGGCCTGAGGAGCTATGTAGCCTGGTGTTATTCCAGTAAACCCCATTGTCCACTCACTTTGTGGCCTCTTCCATTTCCTGTATTACTGTCTTGAAGTAGCTGAATTGACTGATACTGTTGCTGCATGATCTAAACTGGGTCTAGTTTTATCGACTTCAGGGAGTGATTAGTCTCCTCCTATCACTGTATATCAGGCTGCATGGTCTGAAAAGGTTCATCTTGTTTTGGTGTAAATCCATATAGTACAGATCTATCACCATTGAATCCGAGAAGCAGGAGAATCAATGTTTTGGACATTCCTGAAATGGGCTTATGCCAGAAACGTCGATTCTCCTGCCCCTCCGATGCTGCCTGCCCTTCTGTCCGTTTCCAGCACTACACGTTACGACGTCTACTGGCCCACCCTAGTCAAACTTCCTGATCACGCCATCAAAAAACTTTAAACAAATTCATCAGGCGTAAACTTCCACTCATGCTTACTATTGGTAATCAAACTCTGTTTTTCAAATGTATCGTTTCCCTCAGAATCTTCTCAAGTAATTTACCTTCCACAGATGTTAAGCTTACTGGTCTAGAGTTCCCAGGCTTTATTTTTCAGTCCGTCTTGTATAAGGGTACAACATTTCCAATCCTCCAGTCTTCCACGATCGTACTTTTGGAAAATGATGATCAAAATTATCAGCCAGGGCCATCATAGCTCCTCTAGCCCCTTGCAGTGTTCTTGATTATATCTGGTAAGGACGATGAGATTTATCCAACTTCAAGCATTCCAGTACATCCTGTCCCTCCTCTACTGCAATATAGACTGTCCCTAAGATATCATATTCAACTTCCCCCAATTCCCAAATATTCATGTTTTTTCTCCACGTTAAACACAAAGGAGAAATATATTTTGAAGGCATCACCCATCTTTTATGGTTACACATATACGTGCTCACTTTGGTCTTTGAGTGGTCCTATTCTCTCAATAGTTAATGCTTTTCCTTTAATAGACTTAAAGTACCTCTTTGAATTCACCCTGATCTTCTCAGCCAAGGACATCTCAAAGCCCTTTATTGCTGTCCTGAATTCCTTCTTCATTAAAGTCCTGTATCCCTTACATACCTCCAGGAGTTCCATTGATCCCACCTGCCTGGACCTGAGCGACACTTGCACATTTTTTATTCAGTTCAAAGCCTCAATAATTATTGTCATTCAGGCTTCCCCATTCCTGTCAACGTTGCTTTCACCCTCACAGGAACATATACTGTAGATTTTGAACTCTAACTGTCTCCTATTTGCCAGAGTTTCCTTTGCCTGCAAACAAACTACTCCAATCAACCCTACAAGCTCCTGTATAATTTCATCAAAATTCATCTTGCTACAATTTAGAACTTGAACATGTGGAGCAGTTTCATCTTCTCTCTCCATAACCATTTGAAAAGCAATAGAACTATAGTCACTGGTCGGAAAATGCTCACCCACTGTCACCTCTATCACCTGTCCTGCCCTATTTCTTAAGAGTAGGTCAAATTTTGCCCCTTCCCAAACAGGACCCTCGACATACCACTTGAGGAAACTTTCCTGGCACACTTAATGGATTCCATTCTATAAAATCCCTAAAAGCTCTGACAGACCCAGTCTGCACTATTAAAACCACTATTATGACAACCCTATTGTTCCTGCAAGTCTTCTCTCCCTCCCTGCATATTTGTTCCTCTAATTACCGTTGACTATTTGGGGACCTATAGTAGGACCCCAATAATGTCACCATCCCCTTCTTAATTCTAAGCTCCACCCACAAAGCCTCACTGGTTGATCCTTTATATATATCATCACTGATCACTGCTGTAATACTCGCCTTGATCAAAAATGTAACGCCCCCTCCTTTCTTCCACCACCTCTGTCCCATCTAACTCACTTTATCCGGGTACATTAAGCTGTCAGTCCTGTCCCGCCTTTAGCCACGTTTCTGTAATGGCTAAAATATCTCAGTACCACGTACGCATCCACGCCCTGAGTTCATTGGCCTAAGCAGTCAGCTCTTTTGTCTTGAAATAAATGTAATTTAATCCAGCAGGCATTCCTTGCTCACTATTGTATTCTAGCCTGAACTGTCTCTCCAGCTTACTTTTTCTGATTACTATATCTCCTTTCAGCCTTGCACTTTCCTCCCTGATCATGAGGATAACTCCACCTCCTCGCCCCCCGCCAATCCAGTTTAAATATTCCCGTGTAGCAAAGAGCAAAACTGGCTGTCAAGCTGTTTGTCTTCCCTCCATTGCATGTGCCACCTGTCCCTCTTGAACAGGTCACAGAAAAGATCACAATGATCTACAAGTCTGAATCCCTCCTCACTGCATCAATTCATTAGTCACATATTTATCTGCCATATCCTCCTATTCTTACCGTCACTAGCTCATGACACTAGGAGTAATCAGGATATAACCACTGTCGAGATCCTGGTTATTTACTTTTCTCCAAGCTCTCTGTAAACTCTCTGTAGGACCTCATTCCTATATCTACCTGTGTCATTTGGGCCAACGTGCATAATGACTTCTGGCTGATCACCCTCCCCCTTGAGAATGCTCTGCAGCCGCTCGGAGGCATCCTGGAGCCTGGCACCTGAGAGGCAACACACCATCGTGGTTTCCGTTTGAGGTCACAGAATCTCCGATCTGTCCCTTTAACAATCGAATCCCCTACCTCTAAGACCCTGTTTATCTTTATCGTTTCCTGCTGCTCCCCAGAGCCAGTTGTAGTGCAACAAACCTGGTTACTGCTGCTTTCCCCTCAACGGTCATTTCCTCATACCCGTCGCCCATGCCCCAAACACACACAAAATCAGTATCCAAAATGGTATACTTGTTTTTGAGTGGAATGGCCACAGGGGATTCCTTCACTCCCTGCCTAATCCCTTTGCCATTCCTGGTGGTCGCCCAGCTACTCTCTGCCTGGAACACGACAGGAAGCAATGAATGCCTGTTGGATAAAATTCCGTTTATTAAAATCAAATAGGGCTGACAGGTAAGTATGATGAACTCAGGTAGTGGATCTTTACATGGGACTGGGATATTATAGTGTTAACAGAAACTTGGCTAAGGGAGGGACTTAGGTCTGACCACCTCACTAAAGCTCTTATCTATGAAGTGCTCCGTTTCAGGGTGATCCGAAGAGCAGCCAGCTCCAGCTCCAGAACACGATGTCTCAAGGAGTTGCAGCTGGTTGCACTGCCCACAGGTGTCGTCATCAGGGACAGTGGAAATCTCCCTGTGCTCCTACATCCTGCAGGAGGAACGTGCAACTGCCCTAACTGCCATCTCAACAGCTGTCAGACTAGCGTTAAAAGGACTTTACCTGAGCGTACCTGTACTTTTTGGTGAGCTGCTGCTCACCGAAACCTTTTGAACCAAAACATTACTACCGACTCTGCGACGAGCAGCACGTCAATAGACCACTCCACATTTTGTTTTGGTTAGGGAACGAGGGAGACACGAGACTGATGTAGCATTTGGGCCTTATGCACTCTTAACACCAGGCCCATGCTTAGACTTTGTCTTGCTGAGGTCTTCCTTCTAGAAGTGGTGACTGCGCTGGTGCAAATATTCACCGCGACAGTCAATCTGCGTTGTCGCAGTCCTCTGGTCTTTTCTGTCTATTAGTACTGCATTTATGAATTCCTTGAATGTATTGATTGCATTCCAAACTGTGTCTCACTCCGGAGGGAGAAAGGTTGATGGTCCAGTGAATACAAACTATGAAAAAAAGTTTACCATTAGACAAATGAGTGACAGTACACCCATCCGCTCGCTGAGTCTGTTTTTTTTTTTCCTTTCAATTGGCGTATATTTATTCTGATAACCTTCCATTCCATTTTCCTGCGTTTTCCTCGAAACCTTTGTTTAAAAATCTGCCCGTCTCAGCATTGAAGATATTTAGTGATCCAGCCTCAAAAGCGTACACAATTTTATATATTTGTTTCCATCCCACTGGTATGAGACTTTGTCGTCTTTAATCCCATGGCATTTTTTCTAACACTCTGTGTGAAAGTTGAACCTACATTAGATGTTGTCCTGTTGGACTACACCACCTCTGTTGCCAGAGGCAAAACAAAAAAAACAACACAAACTTAAAGAGCCTGCAATCCCCTCCCTGATCTTCCACATCAGTCTAAGATACAGTTTATCCAAATCGAGGGATTTGTCCACTTTTTATCCTGCATCAAACTCCAATTCTTCCTCAGCTTCTGTGTCAATTTGAACACTGTCAGGAACAGGCAGTGAATCCAGGAACTGTTTCTCCAAAGTGAAGAATAATATGTAGTAAGTGTTTTACATATTATCTGGCTGTGTGCACTGGTTGCCTCCTCGATCCCTAATACACCCTATGCTTTCTCTTGTTACCCTTTTGCCCTTAGTAAACCATTAAAATATCTTTGGATTCTTGAAGATATCGCCCAGTAATGTTTTTATCTCCCCCACCCCACCCCCCCCCCCCCCCCACCACCACCTTTTTGCTCTTCTACTTACTTTCTTGTGTTTTGCTCTACATGCTCTCTGCTCTTCTGGGACCTCCATTAACCTGCTCACTTTATTTCTCCTTTAAGCTTATCTTTCATTTTGTAATCCGTTCTGAATATTTGTACACATCCAAGCTTCCCTGGGCTGGTTTTCCTAAATTTAATTTTCCGTGTTACATGTTGCGGTGACACTCTCATCAATTCCATTTTGAGCATGTGACACCCCCCACCCCCTAAACTGTTCTGCTACAGTTTCACCCAAAGGTAACTGCATTGTGGCCAGATCCTTGTCTTTGTTTTGATAAAATCTGCCTCCCTCTTCCAAATTATTCTTATTTTTCAAACCTTTATCTTTTGGTCTTTTCCTTAACAAGCTAAAGTACATGCGTCACGGTCACTGGTCCGACAATGTTCTCCCAATTCTGCCTGCAACACCTGACTGGCTTCGTTCCCCACAGTGAGGCCCGGCACAGCCCCGCCTATTGTTCTATCTGCTCCATGTTGATATTAGAGGCTCTCTGGAATAAATGTCAATACATCCTTAACAAATAAGGATGGAGAGTGTGGGGGTTGTGAGGGAATGAGGTGTGTGAGATCAGGGAGACAGTGCCGAAGAAAATGTTAAAAGGGAAAGAGGTTGGGTTGAGGAATTGTGTGATTAACAACTGGCAGAAAAACAAAGGAAAACTTGCTATTTGTCAAAGTAAATACCTGGGAAAGAATTTATTATACTTCAGAGAAATAACGCCCTTCTTGCTAGAGGTCTGCATTATAATGGAGGAAAAGCTGTATTCATATTATGGCTGTAGCTATGCTAATGGTGGCAAACAGCGATAATAATATCAGTGCTGTCGTTGGACAATGCTTACACACAGCATATAAATTACCCTGGATGTTCCCAGAGATAGCTGGGTGCCTTTGGTTGAGTAAGTGCTGAAGCTGCATGAGATGATGCTGGTTTGTAATATAGATACTTACTGAGTACAGACAAAGGAACAAAGCAGCAACTGCATTTGCTTATTATTTCAGGATATATCAGAGTGTTCATGGCTGCCACTGCAAAAAAATCGTGCAATGAAAAACAGTCCAATCACGCCTGTGCCAACAAGTGAATATCCAAAGGCTTTTTAAAAGTTTGTGAGGTTACCTGCCTCAACCACCCTCCTAGACAACGCATTCCAGATTCATACAATTCTGTCAGTTCGAAACATATTCTACAAATCCTCTCTCAATCCCCTGCTTTTCACTTTAAAAGTCTGTCCCTTCGTTTTTGATCCTTTTACAAGGGAAATAGCTGCTGTCTGTTCATCCTCTCCATACCCCTTACGCTCTTGTACACCTGTACCATATTCCCTCCTTAATCTTCCCTGCTGCAAAGAAAAAACGACCAAATTTAGCCCTCCTCTTTCATACTCACTTTTGAGTACTCTCTTATCTTGTTACTTCCGACTTGCATCTTCCCAATTTATCGATGTTAAATTTCATCAGGCCATTGATCTGGCTATCTGAATAATTTGTTTATATCCTCCTGTAGCCTAACACTTTCCTCCTGACTGTGATACACCCAGCCCATCTTTGTGTCATTCATAACATTGATCATCATTCCACTGCTCCCCACATTCCACATTCTCACAATCGTCATTTCTGAATAACACAAACAAACCGTGATTGCCTTC
Organism: Chiloscyllium punctatum; assembly: GCF_047496795.1. Taxonomy (NCBI): domain Eukaryota; kingdom Metazoa; phylum Chordata; class Chondrichthyes; order Orectolobiformes; family Hemiscylliidae; genus Chiloscyllium; species Chiloscyllium punctatum. The sequence goes on from NC_092742.1 coordinate 131,655,279, forward strand.
CTGTTCTCCAGATGTCAGTCAGAGGATGATTTGACAATTCCAGTCTCTTGCTTTTCCTATTTTGGTGAAGGTATGAGTGATGTAGTTAACACATCTTATGAGGGATCCACAAATAGCATTTTCGACACAGATTTGAATTCAGCTTTTACATTCTGCCACTCTGCATGTTTTATTTATAAGCATTGTAAATAATGTAGGATAAACTATGGTTTGACACCTTGCAGTGGAACATTAGCATTTTGTGTGGCACTGTTCTTTGTAACATTCCCTGCAATAACCAGACCTGAAGAAATTTTTCATCTGCAGGATGCACATGGACTCATTCATTGTTTGTATAAATCATCGGGTGTGATGAGTGCCCATTACATAAATTCAATGTAATGGGCAAACTGCAGAAGATCAAATCATATTCGCATATCCACCTTGAATTGGGAGCAAATATATACTGTAAAAAAATCAAAAATATTGAAACACCACGTAGGGGAAAAAGAAACATGTCGTCTGCACTTGATGAAGATACAGAAATATACAGTACATATCCAACCTGAACAAGAATCAAGTGAGAGAAAAGAAAGTACACGGAATCCTTTCGATATTTTGAATGGAATCCAGATCCCGATTTTCTTGTACAGTGATGTTTTCTCATCCAATCTCACATACTCAAATACAAGCTTTTCCCTGTCACTAAAACTTCATCTGCCATTCTTCCTCCTCCGTCCTACTCTTTTCTTCCAGTCCAACCTCCCTTGCACTACCTTTTCTGCTGCTACATACTCTTCCACTGATGATCTCCCTTCACACTCTTCTTTTGCCGCTCCCACTGTAAGTTACACCAATTCCCGTTACTCCCCTTTCTCTGGCCATCCCTTCCCCCGCTTTGCTTTCCAACTGGGATGGTGGGAGCCGCTGGTTTCTGTGCTGCTATTGGTCATCAGTAAATGATGAGATTGAGATGATCAATGTCCAATAGGAACAGACAATAGTGAGTTTCTGTTATTGTCTGATGCACCATGAACATGCTGGTTTTGTTCCTCATGGTACAGAGTGGAGTGTCTTTCTGTCTCTCTGTCACAGCATTTAACCAAACAGCCTCATCAGAAATAGGACAAACCTCTGCTCAGAATCAGAAATCCATGCATCAGTTTTCCCTTAAACATTGTGAGGAGAGTGAGCACATTGTTCAAACAGGTCGTGTACTATCCTTTTGTTCTTTATTCATGTCACTGATTTTACAATATCAGGTGAGGTCAGAGTAACTTGCGTTGCATCAAAGTAGTATTTCACTCATGTGACATCCGGGATCCTGAGTAAACTGTGGTCAATGGGAATCGCAGGAAATTCTGCTCTGGTAATTTCCTCACAGAACAATGACACTTTCCCCAGAGCTATTGGGAATGACAAATAAACTCTGTCCTTGCTAGAGCCTTCAGAAACCATGGATAAATTTGTCCTGTTAATAACATCAAGATATATGATGTTTTCAGATTGGTCTAAAGTCTCTAAAAAGTAAGACCTTGCTGCTCAAGTGTCATTCCAGTGAAATCAGGACGTTACAATAAGATTACCTTCCAACTATTTTCAGTCAGTTACTTTCTGAGGACTGATCATGCGATATCAGTACCACTGAGATCAACGTTTTCTCTGTTCAGCAGCATCGCATCATATTGTCTCAAAGCTGCACCACTCCACAATTCTAATTTATTCACCGGCTTATTCGTCGTGCTAACCAAATGTACTGGGCACACAATTTTCAACAACGTGGTGATGCCCTTGACCCTCTGGAACCTTCCTCCCCTCTCATACCCTGCCCTCTGACTCCATGCTCTCCCTAAACTCTACCTCTTGTCGTTTATTCACCATCCCTCCTGAACTTCCACGCTCTAATGCTGAATGTTCTGTACTTAGCATATATCTGAACTTTACCTCTCTGTGCCCCCACTTTAAAGAATTTTAGGGATGACATTAAGTTGAGCTCTTCCATTGTTTTCGCCTCAGTGCCCGTTTCTTTATGCAAGTTTCCTCTCCCTGTCCCATGTACCTCGTTTCCCAGCTGCATCATTCTCCTTCCACCTGGACTCCGCCCTCTGGTGATTCATTGAGAAATCTCCATATAACATTGGTTGTCTTAATTTCTCTGCACTCCCCTCACCAAATCCAACCTGTCGTTGTCCGAACAGCCTACACTCCATGTGCTTAGATCGAACCCTGACTGTGTTACTCAACCTGTCCTGATAAGTCTGGTGGACTGTTTTCGAAATTGCAGAGGTTGAACACCCACTCTCAGATACCTCCTCTAATCTCCTCCTGCACCATGATCCTACCATGGCACATCAGGCCATTGTAGCAACTATGATAACTGACCATCTTGCATCTGGAGATTCCTGCCCCACTCATCTCTCCCCCCAATTGCCCCCAAGTTAATGGTCCTCTGATAGTAGAACTCGCTTCTATCTCTCCCCCCCCAAAAAAAAAATTCACAAGCTGAACTGCCTGGGAAGACCCATTGATTCAGCCTGCTCCTGCCACACAGAGGAAGTGCATGGATACACACTTGGGCCCCAGTTATGCCTGTTTCTTCTTGGGGGACATCGACTCTTCCCTGTTCCAGTTCTACTCCAGCACCCATCCACATCTCTTTGTCCGATACATAGATGATATCATCGCTGCTGCATCTCTCTCTTGTTCAGAATTGAAAAAGTTCACCGATTTCGCTTGGAATTTGAAACTCTCCATCACTTTCACCTTGTCGATCTCTCGCTCCTTCCTTCCTTTCCTCAACATTTGTGCTTCCATTTCTGGGGATATCCAGGCCACTGATATCCAGTATTAACCTACCGATTCCCATAGTTTCCTGGAGTATACATCCTCACACCTGGTTTCCTGCATAGACTCAATTCCATTCCCCCGGTTCCTCCATCTCCACCGCATTGCTTCTGATGATACTACATTCAACGAGGAAGCCTTTGAAATGTCCACCTTGTTCCTCAATCAAGGGATTCCCCATCACTGTTGTCAACAGGGTCCTCAACCGAGTCTGACCCATCTCCTGCACTTCTAGCCTTCCCCTCCCCTTCACTCTCGCAACAGAGTTTCCATTGTCCTTACCTACTATCCCAGTAGCATTCACATGCAGAGGATCATCAGCCCACATTTCCCTCACCTTCAGCCAGATGCTCCACCTGCACGTATTCACCTCTCCTCCCTTGTCCACCTTCTAGAGCGATTATTCCCTCTAGGACACACTGGTCTACTCTTTATTCACTCCCACCACAGGTCCACTTCCCTTTCCCCTGCCGGAGGTGTGACACATTCGCATTTACCTCCCTACTCATCAGTATCCAAGGGCCCAACTATACCTTCGAAGTGAAGCATCACCTTACCAACAATTCCCACAATCCAGTCTACCTCATGCGCTGCTCACAATGTGGTCTCCTCTACACTGGGGAAATGAAGGGTAGACTGGGTGACCGCTTCACAGAACATTCAAGTTGGACGGCTGCAAACGACACTGAGCTTTCAGTTGCCTGCCAGTTTAACAGCCCATCCTATTCCCTGGCCAATATCTCTGTGTCAGGCTTGCTGCAGTGTTCCAGGCAAATTCAGCGCAAGCTGAAAGAACTACACCTCATTTTCCATGTGCGGACTTTGCAGCCCTTTAGATTCAATATCAACTTCAATAATTTTCGGGCCTGAACTTCCCAAAGTCCTAGCCCCCTATCCATACACCAGGCCGAGTTGTCACATAGCCTTCCATTACTCACCCCTAATGTTAGCTAATAACAGTCTCCATTAAGAGCTATCCAGTCTCTTCTGCATATAAACCAACATATTCCGTGTTACTATCAGTTCTGAGAAGGGGCACTGGACCTGAAACGTTAACTGTGATTTCTTGGCACAGATGCTGCCAGATCTGCTGAGCGTTTACAGCAACTTCTGTTTTGTTTCAACATTTTCATCGCAAGGTCTCAAAATGCAATACGTCATCGATATTTAGAGCCCTGTCAAACAGAGGAACTTTGTAATTTCTCATTTAATGTCCATAAGAAATTACTCGAGATTCAACTGAGATAACAGCTTTGCTGCTATCATTCAGATCAGACACATTGTCACGTTTCAGAAAGAATAAAGAAATCAAAAGAGCTGGAGCGAAACTCAGTAGATCTGGCAACATCTGAGAAGAGATGCAAAAAATTAACCTTTGATTCTAATAGGACTTTTCAGAACAGTGTCACATTATATGACATATGTTAATTCTGTTGCTCTCTTCAGACACTTCCCCACCTTTTCCGTTACTCCAGCATTTTCTGTTTGCATTTAATGTTTCCATTATCTCGATATTTCATGTTTCTTGACAGGTCTACATGTTGACCTTGGTAATATTTGGACAATGTGGTACTTTCATGTTTCTATTACAGTTGATGTGTCTGTGACACCTGAATTACAGCCGAAATCTTTTTCTTCTTTCAGATAGAAAGTAAAAAGAAAATCTGAACATCTTGTAAATCTCAGGAAATCTATTTTGTTTGAAAATACATTTTAGAGGCAGCTGAACTTCATGAAATAATAAGGATAGATTTTGAACACTTGTGTCCTTCATTGAACTCGATTGTCTCCCCAATCTCCAAAAGCTTTCAGTGCATAACATAGAATTATTACAGCAAAGGTGGTGAAAACTCAGCTGAGATTCGGGGTAAGATGGTGACAGCATTGCAAGCGTACAACAGGGCAGAGTCATCTAGCCTGCGATAAGAAAACGTCCATCATTTTCCCTCACAACTGACTTCACTAGTGGAATTGGTGATGGGAGATGTGACCAATAGCCAGCAATGTCAGCATCAAGTCCAGTACAGTCCAGATATTTTGTGAACTGAATGTGCTGTATTGAAAGCTAGAGCTGTTTGCTCAGAGACTGCATTGTAACTGTGTCCTATTGGTGAGGGGCTTCACTCACTGCGCTCTCCCAGCCTATGAGCCGATGCATCAGCTCCAACAGTAACAGGGATTAGCAGCTGCCGAGACTGGAGAGGACAGATCTGAATCTGCGAATAATGGACTGGATAATTACACAAATGGAGAGGAGGCATTCCTTGGGTCTTTTCAACATTTTCCACTGTTGGAAATTTCTACCTTATCAGATGTTAGTGGTGCTGATTGTGCGGGTTGGAGAGTGTGTTACTAACCTATGGTGGAGGACCGACGCTCCGAAATCTAGTGTGCTTCCAATTAAACCTGTTGGACCTGGCGTTGTGTGATTTTTAACTTTGTACACCCCGGTCCAACACCGGCATCTCCAAATTATAACCTATTCTCGCTGTTGTTGGTGTTCTCTACTCCTGTTCATTCATTAATCCCTTAAACAATTTTGAACTTCATTGCAATTTCTGTTATCTATATTTGCCCATGAAAGAAACTTTTATCTTCAATTTCAATTGCAGTTTCCATTCATATGAATTGCAGACCACACCCTTACATCTGAGAACAAAACTGTGCACAACCTCGAGATCAATTTTTGCCGTGAACTGATTTATGTCTCTTGTTCTCTCTGTCACGAATCCTGTCCACTACCAGCTCACAATATCCCCAGTCTCCATCTCTGCGTCAGTGCTGTGGCTGCACAAACCATTGTCTGCACGTTGGAACATTCAGACTTTATGTTTCAAGCTCTCTTCTGGCCACTTTTCCAGTTCCAAGTATTTCAATCACAAACTTGTTCTTGTCTCGGACGTTACTTCATGATTAGGACAATGTATCAGAGTAGGAATGTCGTTGGATGTAATTCAGGAGCAAAGCTTATTAAACGAAATACATTGTTTCAAGCGACTTGTTTCAAGTCCTACCACAGCTGATGGCAGAACTTAAATAAAAATGATTGGAATTGGAATAAAAGTGCATTTCACAAAAAGCAACTATAAAACCCACATTTTGTCTGAAAAGTTTCCTGTTTCACTGATGACCTTTGGTACAGAAATCTAACGTTCCTACCTGGTCTGGGTTAAGTGTGACTTCAGACCCATATCAATGTGATTGACTTTATATTAGTTTGTGGAATGGCCTCACAGTCAGGGAAATTAGTGATGATTAACAAATGCTACCCTTGGCAGAGATGCGGACTTCCCATGGAATAACAAATTTGAAGGTTAAACCAAATAAAGAAAGATGCTGGTGATCTGAAATTGCATAAGAAATGCAAATAAAAGAACAGAAAGTGCTGGGGAGCTTTTCTGACCTGAAAGCAGCAGCAAAATAGTGAAAATAATGCCAGTGATTGGGAAGTCTGCTTTGAAGCGGAGGAGGAGCGAGTTGAATCGATAGATAAAGAGAGAGATAGAAGGAAAAGAGCAAACAAAGGGAATGATGATCAACTGGGATGGAAATAAAATGTGAGAATCACCTCATTTATTTTTACCTTTTCCCATTTTCCTGAACATCATCCCCATGTTGGTACATGCATTCCCCACTTTCCAAAAAATCGCTTTTTGCCACTTCACTTTCCGAAAGACCTCCATTAGGTCCTAGTTTCGCTAATCAAAAGAAATCCGAAGAGTATTTTCACTTTTACCACGAAAGGTGAATTTGTTCCCACATAAATTAATGCTACTTCGCTTTACACCGTATCAGCTTGTGAAAGGTTTTGTAGGAACACTCTAATTCAGATACTGAGGGAAACCTGTATATATCTAAGATTATGTTTAAAGTACATTGATTATTTGACAAGTTAGAGATGTCAATCCGCCATCTACGGTAGGGGAGAAGGTGTTCCTGAGCATGCTGGTCCATGTTTTCAAGTCTCTGTATCTCCTCCCTTTTGGAAGAAGTTGTCGGCGATCATTACCAGTTTGGGAGAGACATTTGATGTTGCCATCCATTCGGTGACAATGAGGAGTATAAATGGACGGAAAGTTGTCTTCCATGACTTTCTGGGCTGTGCTCACAACCGTCTGTAGTTTCATATGGTCCTGGGAAGAGCAGTTACCGTCACACTATTATGCACGTGAATCGAATGCTTTCAGTTCCAAAATATTTACATGTAACAATTGACCGTTAAATGGATATTCAAGTTCTGGTTGCTGTTTTGACAACAATTGAAATTTAACCAATAAATTTAAATTATGTACAAGATACCAAAACACAATTGAGTCTAATGTATTGCCAACATCCAACCAAAGAGCCATCGCATGCTTCAAAAGAATAGAGAAGCCATCACTATCACAACAAGGGAGAAAGAGACAGACACGTACAAGGAGAGAGAGAAAAAAACATAGCGAGGGAAACAGAAGGGCAGTCAGTAAAACAGAAAAAGGAAACAAAATAAAAAACAAACAGTCACATGGACAGGGCGAAGGGGAGATAGTAAGTTCAGGGAAAGAAACAGAAGACAGAAAAAACGAAAACACAAGGAAACAGACAGTGTGAGAGAAATAGTGCGATGCAAAGCACACAGAGAACTGGGAATGGGATCACAGTGAGCTGAGGATGGGAAATGCGAGGTGCTGAGGACCGGAGAGTGCTCGGAGTGAGCACTGGAAGGAGCTGGGATAGGGTGGTGAGAATTTATTTTGACCTGTACCAAGATGTACAGGCAAATCATAGTAAGTAAGGATATAGAGAACAATGAATATAAAACATGTCTGAGAGGCATGTAGGTGACGCTGCACAGGGCGTGCGCGAGGCGAGATCAACATGAACAAGATCAGCATTATCAGAGAATAGAGAGTACTTTCATCAGCCTAATAACAGTCAGGAAGAAGCTGTCCCTGAAATAGCTGCTCTGTGTTTACAAGCTTCTGTACCTTTTAGCCTGATAGAAGAGGTTGGAGGAGACCATTACTGGGGTTTGATTGGTCTTTGATAATGTTAGAACAACGAACATTCCAGCACAGAAACAGGCCATTCCGTGGTCCACGCCTGCGTCGATCCAAATCCTACATCTGAACCTGTCGCCTATTTTCTAAGGGTCTGTATCCCTTTGTTCACTGTCCATTTATGTATCTTTCCGGAGACATCTTAAAGGAACCACTAGTCACAGTTTTCCATTTTGAGAAACTCCCTTCCCTGACAATTCTCTGCCTTTGTTGCCCAGACAGTTTTTTTTATCCACCTCGCTAACGCACCATGTGACTTCATTTTCGCCATAACCCGACCATGGAGAAATATACCAAACGCCTTCCTGAAGTCCATGTACATGACATCGACAGTCTCTCCCCCATCAATCAACTTTGCCACCTCCTCAAAGAACTCTATTGAGTTGGAAAGCCATGACCTTGTCTGCTTCCATGTTGCCTATCACTGATAAGACTTTTTTCATTCAAATGAGAATAGATCCTAACCCTAAGTATCTTCTCTACCAGGTTCCCTATCCACGACATCAGTCTCACCCGTCTATGATTGACTGGATTATTCCTACCTTTCTTAAACAAGGGGATTAACAATTGTCCAGTCTTCCGGGACCTCAGCCGTGTTCAAGGATGCTACAAAGATATCTGTTAATCCTCCAGCTATTTCCTCCCTCCCTTCCTTCAATAATCTGGGGTAGATGTTGGCAGCCTTCCTGCGGCAACGAGCCATGTAAGTGGAATCATTGGTTGGGATGTTAGAGTCCGTGTTGGTCAGAGCTGTGCACCCAACCTTCTGTAGATTCTCATTGTCCTGAGTAGAGCAGTTGCCATACAAGGCTGCTACGCACTGGGACAGTAAGCTCTCAATGGTGTATCTGTAGATGTAGCGCATACTGAATTTTCTGAACCACCTGAGGAAGGAGAGGCATTGTTGATCCTTCCCGACCGTCGGACCGATGTGAGAAGTTCAGGACAGGTTGTCAGTTATCATCACTCCGAAGGACTTGATGCTTTGCACTCATTCAAATGGTTGATGTAGATGGGGTATGCTCCCCTCCTTTCTTCCTAAAGTCAACGATCAGTCCTTTACATTTGCCGGATTAGAGAGAGACGTCATTATCAATACCCCATGCCACTAAGCTCTCTATCCCCTTTCTAGATTCTGACACGTTGTTGTTTAATATCCGTACTGCTATAGTGATGTCATCAGCGAACTTATAGCTGGCGATGTTTGGAATTTGGAAACATAGTAGTGGCTGTACAGAGAGTTAGTAGAGGGCTGAGGACACAGCCGTGAGTGTGCAGGGAGTACGTAGTGGGCTGAGGACACAGCCGTGGGTGTACAGGGAGGACATTAGGGCGTTTACAACACAGCCGTGGGAGTACATGGAGGAGAGTCGGGGGCTGAGGACACCGCCGTGGGTGTACATGGAGGGCAGTGAGGGGGCTGAGGTCACAGCCGTGGGTGTACATGGAGGACAGTGAGGGGGCTGAGGACACAGCTGTGGGAGTACAGGGAGAACAATAGGGTGCTGCAGAAACAATCGTGGGTGCACAGGGATTACAGTAGTTGGCTGAGGGCACAGCTGTGGGTGTGCAGGGAGTACAGTAAGAGTCTCAGGGCACAGCTGTGGTTGTACAGAGAGGACAGTGGGGGGCTGAGGACACAGCTGTGGGTGTACCTGGAGAACAGTAGGGGGTTAAGGGCACAGACCTGGGTGTGCATGAAGGACAGTGGGGGGCTGAGGGCACATCTGTGGATGTACAGGTAGTACAGTAAGGTGCTGCAGGTACAGCCGTGGGTGTACAGTGAGTATTGTCGGGTGTTGAGAACACATCCTTCAGCAGCTTGAGTGTTGAGTGTTATTGTGGAGGAGTTGATTTTACCGATCTTCATGATTGCGGTCTGTGGGTCAAAAACCTGAGGAACCAGTTGCAGAGGGTCGAACCGAGACCAAGGTCACGGAGTTTTGTGATTAGTCTAAAAGAGATAATGATTTTGATGGTGGAGCTTTAGTCAATGATCAGGAGTCTGGTGTAGATGTCCTTGTTGTCCAGATGTTGCATGGATGCGTGGAGTCTCGGATATATCATCCGTTGTGAACCCGATACATCAGTCAGCAAATATTATAGGGCAGCAGGTCAGGCTGGGAGACTGGAGTTGGTGTAGACCATAACCAGCCTCTCACAGCACTTCGTGATTATTGAGTTCAGAGCCACTGTGTGGTAGTCCATTAGGGCACGTTCCATGTGCTTTCTCACTTACTCGGATGATGATGGTCTTCTTGAATCAGATTGGGACTTCGGCTTCTTGAGGCAGAGGCTGAAGTTGTATGCGAATACCTCTGCCAGTTGGTACAAACAGGATCTGAATGCTCAGCCGGGAAAACTCTCCAGGCCCATCACTTTCTTTGATTTGACTCACTGAAAGACTGATCATGCCTGCAGCGGTGGCAACAGACACAGGTACATCTGGGGCTTTCGCGGCTGGTGTCAGCACTCAGTGACAGTCACGCAGTCATTTATGATCAACAGCCCCTCCCCCCACCTCCCTCTGTCGTCTTTAACACACAATGACATTGGTCGGTGTGAGCACCACACAGTTAGCATTGAGACAGATTACCATTAATAGACTGGGATCGTGCGCCATCAAGTTCTGTGTCACCATAATGCGGTAAATTCAAAATAAAATAGTGTGCAGGATGCCAGTGCCAGTGGTGCAAGGAGTGAAGACTTTGCAGGTGTAATTCCAGTCAATCCACTGCTTAAACCTGAATGGAATCAAGCATCTTGAGCGTTGTGCCTTTTCAATGGTGGACAATCCTTAGGTAGTCAGGAAGTGCCATTTACGTGAACCATCTGACCTGACAGCAGTTTTACTAGGTTTGCAGATGATACAATGATGATTGGATGGGCAGGTGATATTGAGGAAGTGGGGAGGCTGCAGAAAGACTTGGATAGTTTAGGATACTGGGAAAACACATGACTGATGGAACACAATATGGGAACATGTGAGATTATGCACTTCAGTAGGGAGAATACAGGCAGACACTATGTTCTAAAAGGCTTCATTCAATCTGAAGCACAAAAGGAGTTTGGAGAAATCGTCCTCTCTAATAGTTGATGTGCAGGTTCACTTGGCAGTTAGGAAAGCAAATGCAATATTAACATTCATTTCAAGAGAATGACAATACAAAAACGGAGAAATGCTGCTGAGAATATAATGGGCTATGGTCAGAAAACATTTGGATTATTGTGAGCTGTTTTGGGGAAGGATCTACTGGTTTTGGACATGATCTATCCTGGGAATGATGGTTTGTCATACGAGCAGCAGTTGAGGGCTCTATGTTTGTACTCAATGGAATTTAGAATAATTGGGGGCGCATATGATTGAAACTGATCGATTACTGCAAAAATGGATACAGTTAGAGTATAGAAGATATTTCCACTAGTCTTAGAGAGTATGACAAAATGGCACAGTTTCAGAGTGAAGGGATAGGCTGAATGGCCTAACTTTATTGTTATATCTCATGCCCCTATGGTCATACAGTCTATTATTCAGTGCAGAATTGTAAGTCTCAGACCTGCTCTTGTAGCCCTCATATCTGTGCGTTGATTTGACTTCACCTTCTGGTCAATGGTAACCCCTGTTATATGGACGGTGGAAGGATTCAGTGTCAGACAGTAGCGCAATAATATGTTAAATATAAGCTGCTATCTGTGAGTCTCATCTAGCGGGAGTACTTTGAGTCTACGATGATGGTCATTTTCATTCTGGTATTTTTGAATGATCAATCCTGCTACGCTAATATTGTTGAATTTAATCAAGTTGGTGCAATTTATCACAGAGCTCAGCAACAATACGTCATGGGACACTGAACACCCTTCTAATAACAGAAAGGTCTAAAATGTTCATCATCAGCAACACTGCTTTCCTGTTCATGCTCAAATCAGACAACCTGTCCCATCGAGGTGCTCAACTTGGAACTTCTTAAACTTATGTTTTGGATACGGGAATCGCTGGATGGGCCCATCAATTCTTGACCCTCCCTAGTTGCCCCCTTGAGAAGGTGGCGCTGAGCTGCCTTCTAGTACTGCTGCAGTCCACCTGCTGTGCGTTGACCCACAATGCTATCAAGGAGGGAATTACAGGGTTTTGACCCAGCAACAGTGATGGTGATATATTTCCAACTCAGGATGTTGACTGGTTTGGAGGGGAGTTTGAATGTGGTGAGGTTCGCAAAAGCCTGCTGCCCTTGTCATTCTAGATGGAAGTGCTCGTAGAATTGGAAGATGCTGTCTGAGGATCTTTGGAGAATGTCTGCAGTGCATCTTGTAGATAGTACACGCTGCTGCCACTGAGTGTCGGAGGTGAAGGGAGTGAATGCTTGTGGGTGAGATGCCAATCAAATGGACTGCTTTGTCCTGGATGGTGTCAAGCTTCTTTAGTGTCGTTGTGGCTGCACTCATTCAGGCAATTGGGAAGTATTCCATCTCAGTCCTGACTTGTGCCTTGTAGATGACTGACATACTTTGGGAAGACAGGAGGTGAGTTACTCACGGAATATTCCTATCCTCTTATCAGCGCTTATATTTTTGCGGCAAGTCCAGTTGAATTTCTGTTCAATTGCAACCCCAAATGTATTGATATGGGTGGGGTGGGGAATATAGAGACAAATATGCTGCTGAATACCAAGTGTTTACATTGTTTCTTACTGGTGATGGTCATTGTCTGGCATTTGTGTGATGCCAATGTTACTTGCCACTTGTCAGGGCAAGTCTGGAGATTGTCCAGATCTTGTTGCATTTAGTCATGGACTGCTTCAGTATGTGAGCATTTGCGAATGGTGATGAACATTGTGCAGTCATCATCGAATATCTCCATTCTGACCTTATGATGGAGAGAAGGTCATTGAAGCGACTGAAGATGTTTGGACCTAGGTTTCATCGATGGGCCACTGAAGATGTTACGTAGAATGGCGATGAAACGTCTATAAATGAACATTCCAGCTCATGGAGCAAACCTACATCCACATTATCCTGAGGGACTACTGCAGAGATGTTCTGGAACTGAGATGACTGACCTCTAACAACAATGACCGTTTTCCTGTCAGGTATGACACCAATAATGAAGTGTTGGCCCGTGATGCCCTTTTTGCTGGGGTTCCTTGATGCCACATTTGAAAGAATGCAGCCATAATGTCACGTGCTGGATTTCAGTTTCTTTTTTTATGTTTGAACCAAGGCTGTGATTAGGTTAGGAGCTGAGTGTCACTGGCAAAACCCAAAAGGGGCGTCACTGAGCAGGTTATTGCTGAGCAGGTGCTGCTTGATAACACGATTGATGACAACTTCCACCACTTTACTGATGATGGAGAGTACATTGATGAGGCGGTATTGGGTCGGGCTGAATTTGTCATGCATTTTATGTACAGAACATACTTGCGCAGTTTTTTTCCATTGTCGGTTTGTAACTGTACTGGAATAGCTTGTTGAGGGAAGCGAGAAGTTCTGGAGTAAATGTCTTCAGGACTATTGCCGGCATGTTATCAGGGGTTATAGCCTTTGCAGTATCTAGTACCTTAAATCGTTTCTTGGCATCAGTCAATCGAATTTGCTGAAGACTGCTATCTGTAATGTTGGGGACCACGGGAGGAGGCCGAAATGGATCATCCACTCAAAACTTCTGACTGAAGATTTCTGCAAAAGCTTCAGCCTTATCTTTTGCATTGATGTGCTGGGCTCTTCCATCATTGAGGATGGCGATATTTGTGGAGACTCCTACTCCAGTGAGTTGTTTAATCGTCCACCACCATCCATGATCGGATGGGAGGACTGCAGAGCTTAAATCTGATGCATTCATTGTGGGATAGCTCAGTTCTGTCTGTCCCTTGCTGTTTATGTTATTTGGCACGCAAGTATTTCTGATTGGAAGCTTCAGCAGATTAACATTTTATCTTTGTATATTCCTGGTTCTGCTCCTGGCATGCCCTCCTGCATTCTCTATTGAACGAAAGTTGATCCTCTGCCTTGATGGTAATGGTTGAGTGGGGGACATGCTGGGCCGTGACATTACAGTTTGTGCTTGAGTACAGTTCTGCTGCTATTGATGGTCCATAATGTCCTATGGGCGCTCAGTCTTGAGTTGCTAGATCTCTTCGAAGTCTGCGCCATTTAGCATGGTGATTGTGCCACACAAAACAATAGAGTTTATTCTGAATGTGACCACAAGAGTTTAACCGATACTGTCATGGACAGATACATCTGCAGTTGGTAGATTGGTAAGGATGAGCTCATGTATGACTTTTTTTCCCTATTGAATTTCTCTCACCATCTGCTGCAGACCCAATCTAGTAGCTATGTCCTTTGGGACCCGACCAACGTGATCAGTAGTACTGCTGCCAAACCATTACTCAGCCAGAATATCCCCAGCCAGAATATACTTTGTGCCCTTCCCACAGTCAGTGCCTTCTCCAAGTGTTGTTTAACATAGAGGAGCACTGATTCAGGTGAGGAACGACGTTACGTGGTAATCAGTAAGAGAATTTTTTGTCCATGTTTAATAAGAAGGCATGAGAATTCATTAGGTCTGGAGTATACTTTGGGGCCTCCCAGAGCAACTACCTTCCGACTCTATCTCGCTGAGCTGCCCCCTCTGCTGGATCGGTCGTGCATTTGGGGCAGGACATATCCAGGGATGGTAATGGTGGTGGCTGGGTTATTTTTGTAAGGTTGGATTCCATGAGTATAACTATGTCGGGCTGTTGCTTAACTAGTCTGTAAGGCAATCATCCCAATTTTGGCACTACCCCTTAGATGATAGTAAGGAAGACTTTGGAGGTTCTACAGTGATATTTCTAATGTTGACTTTTCCAGAGCAGTTTGATGCCAGGTGGTCCAGCCGGTTTCATTTGTTAAAAACTTTGTATTGATTGGTACATCTGAAGGACTCACTGGAACATTTCAGGGGGCGATTGCGAGTAAATGACGTTGCTTTGGGTTTGAAGTTACATGTCAGCCAGACCAGGTGGGGATAGAAGATTCCTTCATTAAAGGATATTAGTTATCCAGATGGACTTTTCTGAAAATCGGCAATGATTTTATTCTCATTTGTAGATTCTTAATTCCAGGGATATTTTAAAATTATTGAATTGAATTTCCACCATTTGCAGTGGCGGAATTCGAACCTGGATCCACAGAACAGGAGCGGATTTTTCTGGATAGGTAATCTATTGTTAATACCATGAGACCTACTTGGAACCACATGTTGTACTCAACTGCCATTTCTTGTGTTGCCCTGTTTTTCATTCATTACTTATGTTATTCTGGAATCTCATCCATCATTGAATCCTGATTGAAAGACACAGTCATGAACGTCCTCTCGACTGCTTGAATTTCATTCAATCTGTTTCGTTTGAACACAAATTTCAAGGCAGCTGCACATCAGAAAAGAACAGGAAGTAAGAATGGCTGACTGTGCTCTGTATGTGTCACCAGACCAGCATGTCTGTCAAGGCACCCAAAGTATTTATTGTGGGTCAGAGAACCTCATATTTATTAGAACACAGATGGAGGCCATTCAACCCACCGAGGAGTCACAAGCTCTCCAACAGCACAAACGGAGATAGAGAGAATGTGTGTGGAGATAGATAGTGTGTGAGATAAATAAACACAGAGAAAGAAAGTGAAGGGGGATAAACTGAGAGAGAATAGAAAGGGGAGTGACTGACTGAGTGGGGGAGGTGTTAGGTGAGGGTGAAGTTAGATAGATCAGGAGACCGCATTAGGGTAGATAAATATGGACAGACAGAAGTTAGACGCTTTGTTTAGTAATTTCTCTGGACTGTAAGCCCTTTTGTCTGGGCGCCATACCCTGTGAGTACTATACTGATACTGGCGGTTAGCCCAGAGTATTTATTTCCAATAATATCACAGAATTTACTGACAGTTAAACAGAACCCCCTTAGGGCAATAAATTAATTCCATGCAGAGAGCAGAGTTTTTAAATAGACTGTGCCAAGAGCAGCAGGAAATGATGATCCCTCCCCCCCGCCCCCGCCAGACTGTGTGAGAGATTGGGCCAGAGAATACAGTGAGGGGGATCACTGACAGAGGGGAATCAGCATTTCAGCTGCAGTGAAATAATGATTGATTGCACACCACTTACCTAGATTTGTAATCCACATTTCAGTTTATATAGCACAGTATCAGGAGTGTATTTTAACAACCTTATCTCTTTGCACTTTGCATTTATTGGTATGTGCAGAAAATCATTTTGTTTCTGGATTTTATATTGTATGAATGCACTTCATTAATGCTGTCTCTGCTAATTCCTCATTGTAAATGTATCCTGGAATCTGTTCCTCATGTGAGTTATAAAGTGAAACGTTCCTATACTGGTGACTGGAAAACATCACTGCCCCTCCACCCAGTCTAAACATCCATGTCACCCAGTGCTCTCCATCTTCTTTCTTTCCCCAATGTCATAATCACAATGTAATTGAAGTCCATTAAATGACACTTCATCACAGTTCGTTAACATGGATACCATCAACAACATGACCCACACCTGCCCTCTCTGATTCTGGAATAACAATCTGAATTGTGTTTGTCACGTACAATTCTCTGTTAACGTATGCATGCCGTTTATTTGTTGTAACCCACGTTTCCTTAGGCACATTTTGCCATCAGATCATGGACGAAAGATGTTCTCTCAAAGTTTTACAGATATTGCAATGACTGATCTGTAGTTACAGGATTTATTTCTCTATTTATGAGCAGAGAAGCATGTTTATGTTCCATTAAACCTCTGGCATTACTTCCATATCCAATGCTGACTGAATGATTGCACACAATCAATCTGCCATCTTCAACATTTCTTCCTTCAGTCACACTCACATATCACACCAAGAATGCATAAGCGTTCAAAGTTATTTTGAACTTTAACAAAACAGTATTGAAATCTAATCGGTTAACTGGAGCTATTTGTTCAGCGCTTGTGATTATGTCAGTCTCCATGGACCCTAAGCATCACTAGAGAGTTTCTCTCTTCTATCAATAAGGGAATGCTTTCGGTGTTTGATCCGATAGTATGAGCGGGAGCATGATCCCCACCAGTAACAGGGATCAGCAGCTGCAGAGAGAAGTTGAGGAGAGATCAGTCTGTGAGAACATTAGACTGGAATGGTCCAACAATGGGCAGGAGTTTATCCTATGGTCTGTACTGGCTTTCCCAGCCTTGCATATCATTAGCATATCGGATTGAAGATGTACTGCTGGTTATTCAAGCTGGTTACTATACTATTCTCGCTATAGTTGGTGTTCCCGGTAAGTCACTCAGTCTGTCGATTGAACTGAATTGATGCTGATGATATGTAAATTTTGGAAAAATGCAAGTCAACTTTTTCAGTTCCAACCAAAGATTCCATTCCTTAGAAATAATAACTAGCAAATTATTATTTACAGATTACTCCCCAATATGCGAGGATAAATCACACTGTTCTCAACCATCTTGATTCATTTTCTCCTGAAAAGTTTACATCTCCATATCCTCCCCACATGCCAATCCTGTCCAGAACAAACATTAAGACGTCCCAGTCTTCTCCTCAGCCTTAGTGCAACTCCTGAATAAACCATTGTTTGCGCCTTTGTTAATTCTGGATACATGTTTCAAGTCCCTTCCTCCACGTGTCCATTGCTAAATAATTGAACTTGAGATGTTTAACTTGTTCTCTGTACAGAATCTGAAAGATGGGAAGATGGTGTATGGTGGTCACCTCATTGGCTCGTAATTTAGATGCACAAAATAATAATCTGTTGATATCGGCTTGCCTGATGTCCATTAGAGAAGGCAGTCGGTCATACTTCCCTGGTCAGGTCTGTGTTTAACTGCAACAGCAGTTTGACTTCTATTTACTGTCCTGTGGAACATCCGAACCAACCACTCAGTTCAAGGTCGGTATAACATGCTGGCCTGACCAGGGCTGCATACATCCCGTGAGGGAAGAACAGAAGTGAAGGGTGCTCCCTTCTTTTGCCTATTTCCCATAATCCTACAGCTGATTTTCATTCAGGTAGGTGGCCATTCACTGTTTTCGGTGCATTCTTTGTGATTGGTCTCGCCCCGAGAGTGATGTCTGTCTCGATAGACACCTCTGGTGCTGGCTTTATTGATGATGACCTTTAAAAGAAAGGATGATTTACATTCCACATCAGTGGCAATGGATTGTAAATGAATGGTTTCCTTTGTCACATCAGGAACTGGAGCCAGCTAGGTGTGGGAAAGGAATTCTTGCGATCAAACCTGAGAGTGTAGTTGAGGCAGTATTTGGGGCATTGTAGACAGATTTTCTCTCCATTATAAGGAGTGATCTCCTTACCACAGAGAGCTTGAAGAGGAGTTCCACCAGATTAATCCCTGCGATCATGGCATAATGAAGAGTGAGCAAAGTTTGATCTGGAGTGCGCTCAGAGAATAAGAGGTGATTGCATTGAACACTGAGCGGAATTGGCAATCACTAATTATATTCTAAACAGTCAATGAGAAGGTGATAAATTCCATGTCTGCTGTTTCACTCAGGATGCATGATTCTGGATAGTTTAAGTGCCTCTGATGAAGTTACGCACACCCACCTCAACCTCCACTCCCTACGGTGATTGAGAGAGACAGAGAGGTTCAGGTTTTGAATAAACGCTCCCCACATTAATACAGTGCAGTTAGTGTGTGATCCTGCACTGAATGTCATATTATCCACAACCCTGACAGCAGCCACAATACCTTCATTCTAAAACAGTTAAGTATTACCACCAGCTTCTGACATTCCTGAAGAACATGAATCCATCTTCTCAGAGATGCAAGGTGACTCCTAAAGGTTTAGAATATTAGTCCATGAGATGTCGGAGCAGAAATTAAGCCAGTTAGCCTGTCGAGTCTGCCCATCATTCAGTCATCGCTGATATGTTTCTCAAATGCATTCTCCTGCCTTATCTTCGCAATTCTTCATCCCCTGGTTAATCAAGAACCTATCTAAATCCGTCTCAAATATACTTAATGACCTGGCACCCACTGCCTTCTGTGGCAATAAATTTTAAAGATTCGACATTCTCTGGTTAAATTTATTTCTCCTTATCACTGTTCTAAAAGGTGTTCCCTTTCATCGAAGTCTCTGCCCTCTAGCTCTCCTCAAATGGAAATATCGTATCACATCAACTCTGTTCAGTTAATACAGTACTCTGTGCTTCCATTACATTCCCTGTCATCCTTCTAAACTTTACCGTGGATAGACCCAGAGCCCACAAACATTCCTCATACGATAATCTTTTCATTCCTATGACCATTCTCGTGAAAATATTCTGCACAAGCTCCAAGGCCACTACATCCTTCCTGAGATATGGGGCTCAAATTTTCATACAATACTCCAAATGTGGTCTGACCAGAGAAGTGTACAACCTGTTTTGTATTCAATTCCTCTCATAATAAATGCCATCAATAATAAATGTCAATTGCCCTCCTGACTACTGCCTCAACCTGCAAGCTTACCTTGAGAGAACACTGCACTAGAACTCCCAAGTTCCTTTCCACTTCAGATTTCTGAATTTTCTCCCCTACTTAAAAAAATAGACCATGCCTCTATTCTTAATGCCAAAGTGCATGACCACTCACTTTCCAACGTTGGAATGTATCTGCTAATCTTCTTCAGCCTCTCCGCCTCCTCAATATGACCAGTCCATCTGTATACCTATGTATCTTCTAAAAACTTAGCCAGAGTACACTCAGTTCCATCGTCTAGATTGTTAACGTAACAAGTAAAAAATTACGATTCCAACACTGAACCTTGTAGAACACCACTTGTCACCGACTGCCATCCTGAGAAGGACTATTTTATCCCCATTCTCTGCTTTCTGCCAGGCAGACAACCTTCCATTTATGCCGCTACCTTGCCTCTGACACCACGGACCCTTATCATACTCAGTCATCTCCTGTGTGACACCTTGACAAAGGCCTTATTGAAATCCAGGTGGATAACAGCTATCGGCTGTGCTTGGTCAAGCCTGCTCATTTCCTCTTCAAATAATTCCAACAGATTTGTGTGGCATGACATTCCCTTTATGAAGTGATTTTGCCCAATTTTGCTAAACACTGCCAAGCATTCAGAAATCTCATCATTCACAATCTATTCCAGGATCTTACCCACGACAGAAGTTAAGCTATTAACTGAGGATTTTTTTTGCCTTTTTCCTCACTCACTTGTTACAATGGGGTGTCACGTTTGTGGGTTTCCAGTGTTCTGGGATCGTTCCTCACTCTAGTGATTCCTGAAAGATCACCACTATCCCCCCACACGTTCTTCAGCTATCTTCCTTATATCTCTGGGATGTAGTCCATCCGGTCCAAGATCGTTAACCACCTGCTGGCCATTCAGTTTTTTTCTAGCACGCTCTCCATGGTGGTGGCCAGCATACTCAGCTCTGGCCCCTCACTACCTTGAATGTTAAGGTGTTACTCGTATCTTCCACCGTGAACTATTTTTTCAGTTCCTCGTCCTTTTCTTGTTCACCACTACTACCTCTCCAGTATCATTTTCCAGCAATCCAATGTCCACTTTTGCCGCTCTTTTGTACGTTATATATTGAAAGTGTGTTCTTGCAGACTTCCTTTATATTAGTTCCAACTTACCTCCATATTTAATAATCTCCCTCCTTATTTTACTTCTTTTGCTGTCTGTCTTGTCTTTGTAAGCTTCCCAATCCTCTGGTTTCCCACTGAGCCTCGCCACATTATATGCGTTCTCATTTGCTTCTATGCTGTCCCTGATTTCCCTAGTCAGCTATGGTTGCCTCATCCTCCCTCTATCATGCCTCTTTTTCTTCAGCATCAATCTCTGGTGCATCCTGAATAACTCCAAAAATCTCCTGTCATTGCTGTTCCACTGTCTTTCTTTCTGGGCCTGTGTCCCAGTTAATTCTACCCAGCTCCTCTCTCATGCCTCTGTAATTGCCTTTATTCAGCTGTAATACCATTACCTCCAATTCTAACTTCTCCACCTGAAATTCCAGAGTAAGTTCAATCATATTATGATCAGTGCCTCCTGTGATTTCCTCCATCCAAAGCTCCCCTCGCCTAGTCTGCCTGCACAAGCTGCTATAAAAAGCCATGTCATAGACATTCCACAAATTCCTTTTTCTGCAAACCACTATCAAACTGAATTCCCAGTCCACCTGCATAATGAAATCCCACGTGATCTCTGTAACTTTGCCTTTCCTACAGATCTTTCTATCTCCTGGTGTATCTTGCATCCCAGCTCCTGACTACTGTTTGGCCGCCTGTACATAACTCCAACTGCATTTTTTCACGTTTTAGATTCCCCAATTCTACCGACACAGATTCTACACCATCTGATTTACTTCATTTCTTCTAATTGATTCAATTCCATTTCTTCCTAATGAGACAAATCTGTCTCTCTGTCCACCTGCCTATCATTTCGACGGGATGAGTATCCTTGAATATTCAGCTCTGAATCCTGGTCCTCTTGCAGCGGTGTCACTGTGATTCCCCCCATGTCATACCTGCCAATTTGTATATGCGTCACAAGTTCATTTACATTATTCCTTCTCCTGCTTGCATTCCGATATTGAACATAAGAGTTCAATTCAGTATTTACCGCCCGTCTTCTCATTGTCATTTGCTTGTCCAGCCGTTGGTACCTACATGAACCCTGGCCACTGACTCATTCCCCTTCCACTCCAACTTCTTCTGCACCCCAGATGACATATCCCAAACCCAAGCACCAGGTACGCAGCACAACCTTCAGGACTCTCAATCCTGGTCACAGAGAATATTATCTCTGCTTCTAACTATATTACCCGCAATTATCCATAATTGGGTATCACAGTGAAACAGCAATACTGCCTCACAGTGATAGAGATTCGGGTTCAATTCCAATCTCTGCAAACTGTCAGTGTGGACTTCGTATATTCTTCCCGTGTCTGCATTGGAAGCAGTAGCTCTTTTCTCTCTCCACAGTTTGTCTCTATGTTTGTTTCGGATTTCTACAATCGACATTATTTTTTTCTTTTATTTGATGGAGAAATGCTGCAAATGTGACAGATTTTTGTAAAAACAGCCGTGGTTCGCGGAAACCCTGGGTGTTTAGAAATCTTGCCCGGCCACTTGTCTGAGTGCAGTGTCCCTGGATACTCATTCCATCTCTTTCATTCCCTCAGTCCATCGTCACTGCATGCAGACTTTCCTTTGCCACTCCTGGGACTCCCCACACTCAATTGCCTGGCACTGGATACTCCCTTCGCAGGACTGTGCACACAATGACACTAGGCACGTTCTCACCCGATGGGGATGCTGGGTAAAGACCCTGCCATTGAAAGGTACAGAATAACTAAAATCCAATTTAATAGCAAATCAGAGTAAACAGGCTGAATGACATCAATCAGCTCTGACATTTTGTAGTCTTCTGTTTATTCTCGTCAATCTGCAAATAAATCGTCGATATGTCTATCTTTTCAAACAGGTTTGGTGGAGGTGAGAGATATCAGATCCTCTGGCCATTGGACTGAGTCAGTGGGCGCCACCTTCCTGGTTAATGAGATCACACTTATGTTTTTATTATCACGTCTATCCACTATGAAGAAAAGGCCTGGCTGGAGTTGTGCTGAAAGGATATTTGAATTTTGGAGATGCTAGTATATGTCACGTGCGAGTGAGATTAGGAATAGGAAGGTAGAACAGTTAAATACATGGCTAAAGAGCTGGTAGCACCTCTGATATGTTGATCATGGGGATTCCCGACTCGGTAAGATATACCAAGGAGGACGGGATGGACCTGAACTGGCAGCAATCTCTGATATGTGGATCATTGGGATTCCCGGGTTAGTAGGATATACACAAGAAACAAGGGATGGGCCTGAACTGGCAGCAATCTCCAATATGTGGATCATTGGGATTCCCGGGTCAGTAGGACCTACACAAGAAGGATGGAATGGACCTGTACTGGCGGCAATCTCCTGGCAGGCAGGTTTGCTATTGTCACTCAGGAGAGTTTTAACTAGTGTGGCACTGGGAAGTGGGAACCAGAGCAATAGGTCCACAATACAGTGACTGAGGAGGAATTGGAGACTAAAACCAGTGCACCTAAGACCAAGAACAAAGACGCAGAGGGCACTGAACACAATGGGACTGGCAACCTGAAGTGTTATTAGTTCAATGTGAGGAATCTGGCAGGTAAGAACTTAGAGATTGGATGAGTACATATAACTCCAATGTAAATATTACAGAGATTTAGTGAGAGAGGGACAAGAGAGCAATCAATCCAGTGGGTCCAACAATAGTTGCTGAATACGCAATGAGTGGCTGGAGACAGTGGTTTAATGTGAAAAAATTATCCAGCACTCTATCGAAATCGGAGCATGTGTAATGTAATGTACAGATTGAAGTAAAAAAAGGGAGGAAACTGGAATTGTCTGTCCACAATATTTTCTGCTTTTCTGATAGTCTTTTGTAATCTCCTGTCACCGGAAAATAGCAGCAGAAAATACTTCAGAGAATCTCAAACCAAATATCAGGTCAGTGTCTGATGAGTTTGGCTAAAGTGTATTTATTTCAATGCAAGTATTATTATGTTTAAACAGATGAATTTAGAGCCTGAACCTTACATGGGACTACGATGTTGCAAACATTATAGGGACTTAGTTGAGAAAGAGACAGGACTGGCTGCTCAACCTTCCAGGGTTTTGTTGTTTTAGATGAGATAGAGGGAAAGCTAAAAGAGGAGGAGGAATTGAATTGCTAATCTGGGAGGTTGTTGCATCTGCACTTAGGATGTATTGGAGGGCTCATCTACTGAGGCAACATGAAGAGAGCTCAAGATATGATGGATGCATATATTAGGATTGTACTGTCGTCCCTCCAACAGCCACCGAGTGATTGAGGAACAAATATGTCGGTCGATTATGGAAATGTGTATTAAAAACAGTTGCCATAGTGAGTGACTATAACATCCCCAATATTGACTGGGAATCCCTTAGAGCAAGAGGTTTAGACGGGGTAGAATTTCTTAAGTGCACCCAAGAAAGTTATTTGCAGCAGTATGGGGCTTGTCCAACCACAGGAGGGGCCATACTGGACCTCGTATTAGAAAATGAGTCTGTCCAGTTGACTGACCATTCAGTAGAAGATCATTTTGGAAACAGTGATCACAATGCCCTCAGGTTTGAGATAGCTACGATCATGGAATAAGTGAGGACCTTGTGGAAGTTAATAAATTGGTAGAAGGCAAATCCGCATCAGGCAGAAGCGAGGGGCTGTTATTTAGGAGGAGCTGCGATTAGGCAAAATCGCATTTTGCATGGTGGAACTGTTTATAAAATGCTGATTTCACTATCGTCTGGTGAGTGTCCTCCCAACTGCTCGAATTTTAATCTATTTTGTTTGAACAGATATTTACAGGACACTGCATGACAGAAAACAGGAAGAGATAATGGATGATTGTGTATAGTGTTCTTCGCAGGACCAGCTTGTTTCTCCAGGCACTAAAAGTCTTTATTGTGGGTCAGAGACCTTCAGAATTAAAATGGCACAGACGGAGGCAATTTAGCCTATCCTACATCCACAAGCTCTCCAACTGCACTATGTGAAAGCAGAGAGAGCTATTGGAGATACAGAAAGAGAGAGAGAGAGAGAGAGAGAGAGAATGAAACAGAAAGAAAGAATGTGATGGGAGATCAACAGAGGGGATAGAATGTGTAGCGACTGACTGAGTGGGAGAAACGGGTGTGAGAAGAGAGTGAAGCTGGTTAGATCAAGACACACCATGAGGAAAATAGACAGAAGATGGAAATTCTATTTAGACATTCCCCTGGTCTGAAGGCCTTTGTCTGGTGCCATACCCTGTGAGCACTGTGCTGATATTGGCTGACATCCCAGATCATTTATCCCCAATAACATCACAGAACTGGGTTGCTGACAGTTAAACGGAATCCAATAGACCAATTGATTGGTTCCAGGGACAAGGTGGATTAACTTAAATCGACTGGGCGAACAGCAGCAGGAACTGATAAGCCCCGAAATACTGTGTGTGGGACTGGACCGGAGAATCTCAGTGAAGGGAAACACTGACAAAGGGGAAATCAACATCTGAGCTGTGGGCCGAATAATGATTGATAAAGTTTGCAGAGCACTTCCATGGTTTTGTAATTCACATCTCAATTTATATAGCTCAAGGTCATGAGTGTATTTTAACTATCTTAAATGTTTGTACTTTCCATATTTTGGAATGGACAACAAGTAATTTTGTCCCTGTATTTTGTGTTGCATAAGCATATTGTATTACTGGGGAAGAAGGGACCTGTTCTGATGTTATGGTCTTCATCTGAACAATGCTGGGTCCAGAGTCCTAACAAATCACATAACTAGGGCTGCCGTCAGATTCGAATTCAAAGAGGAGGTAAGAGTGCAGAACGCAGGAGAGTTTATTAAAATCTCCACCACAGGCACAAATAGGACAGAGTGTATTGAAATGTAAACAATCAAACTTCAAGCAAACTGGACAGACAAATGAAATTGAGAGGAGGCACGGTTTATACAGAACGGAGAGTGTTATATATGAATGCATGCCTTATAAGAAATAAGGTAAATGAGCTTGTAGCGCAAATTGAAATTGGCAAAGACGTGCTGAAAGGGGATCAGATTGACAATATTCAAAGGTATCCATCCTATCGAAAAGATAGGTTGGTGGGGGGAGAAAGAATGAAAATAAATCAATCGTAAGAATCCTGGTCTCCTTGCTATCGGAAGAATGTTTTGAAACTTGAAAGTAATCAGAAAAGAGTTACAAGGATTGGACTATTTGAGCTACAGGGAGAAGTTGAACAGGTTGGGGCTGTTTGCCCTGGATCGTGAGAGGCTGAGAGGTGACCTTATAGAGGTTTCGAAAATCATAAGGGACATGCATGGGATAAATAGACAAAGTATTTTCCCTGGGGTGGGCGAGAACTAGAGAGTATAGGTTTAGGTTGAGAAGGGAAAGATTTAAAAGGGGCCAAAGGAGCAAGTTTTTTCATGCACGGGGTGGTGTGTGTATGGAAATAACTGTGGGAGGAAGTAGTGGACACTGATCCCAAATGCAATATTTAAAAGGCATCTGGATGGGTATGTAAATAGGAGGGGCACGACGGATATAGGCCAAGAGCTGGCAAATGGGATTAAATTAGGTTGGGTAACCTGGTCGGCATGGACGAGTTGGACTGAAGGATCTGTTTTCCATGCTGTACATCTGTCTGACTGTATAACTTTCTGACCGTATGACATAAAGTAAGGTCAGAAGGCACAAAATCAGTATCGGTAGAATTGAGTATCCCCTAAGGTTGAATAAAGACACAAAGATGGCATTATGTTCAGGATTCCAAAAAGTAGTCAGGAGCTGCGGCACAATATACACCAGGAGATAGGAAAGATGCATAGAAAAGGCAAAGAGCAGTAGTCATGGGAGATTTCAATACACGGGGGGACTGGGAAAGTCGGGTTGGTAGTGGTTCACAAGAAAAGTAATTTGTGGAGTATCTTCAATAGAGCCTTTTGGAGCAGTTTGTGGTGGAGCCCACTCAGGAAGATGCAATACTGGGTTTAGTGTGGTGCAATGAGGCAGACAAATTAAGAGAACTTAAAGTGAAGGAACACGAAGGAAGCAGTAATCATAATATGATTGAATTTACTCTGTAATTTGAGAGGGAGAAAACAGAATCATAGGTAATGGTATTTAAGCTGTATAAAGTCAACTACAGAGGCATGAGGGATGAGCTGGGTCGAATTGACTGGAATGGGGTCCAGCATGAAAAACAGTAAAACAGCAATGGCAGGAGTATCTGGGAGTTAATTCAGGAGACTCAACGGAGATTCTTCCCGACAAAAAAAAAATAATGTTACAGGGGAAGATGAAACAACCATGCCAGACTAGGTTAAAAATCAGACAACACCATGTTATAGTCCAACAGGTTTAATTGGAAGCACACTAGCATTCAGAGTGCGGGTCCTTCAACAGGTGTTTTTGTAGGAAGTCAGGAACAGAAT
The DNA here is from genome assembly GCF_047496795.1 of Chiloscyllium punctatum. Classification (NCBI taxonomy): domain Eukaryota; kingdom Metazoa; phylum Chordata; class Chondrichthyes; order Orectolobiformes; family Hemiscylliidae; genus Chiloscyllium; species Chiloscyllium punctatum. The sequence goes on from NC_092742.1 coordinate 131,682,192, forward strand.
AAAATAGCAAGCGTATAACGTGACGAAGGGCAGAGGAAAACCAAACGATTTGGAAGCTCACAAAGACCAACAGAGGACAACAAAATAATAAATATGGAAGGAGGACATTAAATGTGAGGGTAAGCTTGCCAGTTAAATCAAGGAAAATTGTAAGATTTTCTTTAGATATAAAAAGGGTAAAAGCAAGACAAAAGTGGAAAATGGCACAGGACAGACAGTAGTGGGGAACAAAGAAATGGCCGAGGACAGGAATAATTTCCCAATAGTTCAAGATTGTGAAGGGACAAAGCTCAGTATGCCACCCATCGCCAAGGCAAACAGGGTAGAAAAGCTGAATGGGCTGAACATGGATAAATCACCTGGATCAGAAGGACTACATCACGGAGTTCTAAGGGAGAAAGCTCAGTGGTATTGGAGAAGTTAGTGGTGAAATTTCCGGAATCATTAGAATCAGGGAATGTCCCAGAGGACTGGAATAACGCTAAGGCAAAATTCCTGTTTAAAAAGGGAATAAGGTTGAATTCGGAAAATTACAGACCAAATAGCCTAACCTCAGTCGTGGGTAAGATCCTGGAACCGATCGGGAAGAATAAGATTTCTGAATGTTTGGAGGTGTATAGTAATATAGGGCAAAGTTAGCATGGTAACATCAAGGGGAGGTCATGCCTGACGCATCTGCTCGAACACTTTGAGAAAGTAACGAGCAGCTTAGACCCAGGAACGCCAATGGATGTTATTAACCGGACCTCAACAAGGCTTTTGACGAGTGCCACGCAAAAGACTATTGATTAAGATAAGGGCCCATGGTGACAGAGGGAAAGTGCTAGCATGGATAGAAGTTTGGCTGTTTGGCAAAACCCAGGTAGTGGGGAAAAAATGGTCCTTTTTAGGATGGCAGCCGCTGACAAAATGTATTATGCAAGTCTCAGTGTTGGGACAACTTTTCACATTGTATATTAATGATCGTCAGGATGGAACGGAGAGCATTCTGGTTAAGTTTGCAGGTATTACAAAGATCTGTAGAGGGACAGGTAACACTGAAGAGGCAGCAAAGCTGCAGAAGAATTTGGACAGGTTAGGAGATGGACAAAGCAGAGGAAGATGAAGTAAAACATGGACTAGTATGAGGTCATGCACCTTGGTACGAAGAATAGAGGCATGGACTATTTCCTAAAAGGGGAGAAAATTCAGAAGTCTGAAATGCAGAGAGACTTCGGAATACTAGTCCAGGTGCCTCTCAAGGTAAACTTGCAAGTCGAGTCATTAGTTAGGAAGTCAAATGCAATGAAGGGATTTATTTCGAGAGGAATTGAAGTTAAAAACGAGGATGTACTCACAATGCACTAAAACGCTCTGGTCAGGTCACATTTAGATTATTGTGTGCAATTTTGGGTCTTATATCTCAGCAGATATGTACTGGTCCTGGGGCGTGTTCAGAGGAGGTTCACTGGAATGGCCACAGGAATGAAAAAGTTAACATATGAGGAACGTTTGAGGGCCTGGGTAGATACTCGATGGTGTTTAGAAGGATGAGGGGGAATCTAATTCAAACTAACAGAATACTGAATGACCTGGACAGAGTGGACTTTGGGAAATTGTGTCCATCGGTAGGAAAGACTAGGTTCTGAGGCACAGACATAGACCACAGCGAAGACCTTTCAGAACAGAGATAACGAGTAACTTCTTCAGCCGGAGAATAGTGAGTCCATGGAATTCACTGCCACAGAAGACTGTGGAGGCGAGGTCATTGAGTATACTTAAGCCTGCGTAGGTAGGTTCTCGATTGTAAAGAGGATCAAGGGTTATGGGGAGAATGGGTTTGAGAAATTTATCAACTTTGATTGATGTTTGAGCAGACTGGGTGGGCTGAATGGCCAAGTTTCTACGCCTATGTCTTCTGGTAGTACGATCTTTAGTAATATTTGCTCTCCTCAGTCCTCATTGTAGATTTATACTTGAATCTGATCTTCATATGATTTACAAAGAAAAAAGTTCTAATAATGATGACTGAGCAATATTATGTTCCCTCACTCTCGTCTCAGCTGCCATGTCCCTAATTCTGTCCATTTTCTGTCTCCACCCCAATGCCATAACCACATTGTAATTGAAGTCCAGTAAGTGGCACTTCATCAAAGTTGATTGACATTAATAAATCAACAGCATGATCCTCACCTGCTCTCTCTGACCCTGAGTAACAATCTGAATTCCATTTATCAGGGACAATTCTCTGTTAACATATCCATTCCGTTTGTCTGTTATAACCCCATGTTGTCTTCGGTACATTTTCCTGTCAGATTATCGAGTATAAACATTCTCTCAATGCTTTATTTATATTGTAATGACTGATCACTAGTTGCAGGCTGTACGTTTCCAATTATAAACAGAGAAACTCATTCATGTTCTGACAATCCTCTGTGATTACTCACATGTCCAATTCAGATCGAATGTTAACACACAATCAATCTACCATCTCCAACATTCCTTCCCTCAGTCACCCTCACATGTCCCACTCCGAATGTGTAACTTTTATACATTATTTTGAAATATAATAATAACTGTATTGAATTGAAAGGGGTTGACTTGAGCTATTTGTTCAACGTCTATGATTAATGTTAGTCGCTGTGTATCTTAAGTGTGTCACTGGAGAATTAGCCTCTTCTTCAAATATGGACTGGGTTCGATGTGATATCCCATAGTATGAGCAGGAGCATCACCGACAGCAATAACAGGGATCAGCAGCTCCAGAGAGAGGGGAATGAGAGATCAGCTTCTGTGAACAATAGACTGGAATGTTCCAACAATGGATCAGAATCTGAGAACATTTGAGTGGAATGTTCCAACAATGGACAGGAGTTTATCCGAGAGTCTTTACTACCTTTCTCAGCCTTGGATATCATTAGCATCACGGATTGAAGATATCCTTTGGATTAATCAAGGTGGTTACTATCCCATCCTCGCTATAGTTGCTGTTCCTATTAAGTCATTCTCTTTGTCTCATAACCCGGGCTGAAGTGTGTTTCTGCTCATGTTAGGTAAATTTTGGAAAAGGGGAAATCAGTGTCTTCACTTCCAATCAAACATTCCTTTCCTGATAAACTCTATGAAGCAAATTACTATGAATAAATTGCTCACTGTTATGCGAGGAGGAACCAGACTTTTCTCAAACTCCATAATCCGTCTAGCCCTGCACAGATCTACATTTCCATATCCTCCCCACTGACCAATCCTGCCCAGTATCACAATTATGATGTCCCGGTCTAATCGTCATCCTCTGTGCAACTTCTGAATAAACTTCTTTATTTGTGCCACTATGAAAAATGGATTCATCGGTTTCAAGTCCCTTCTAACTACATGTCCATGACAAGACAATTGTACTTGAGATGTTTAACTTGTTCTCTCCACAGAATCTGTCAGACAGGAAGATAGTGCGTGGTGCTCAAGTCATTGACTCTTCATGTAGAGGCACAGAATAATGATCTGTTGATGTCTCATAAAGCAAGTTGATGGAATTTAAAAGAAACCATCATTATTTGTAATAAACAGAAGCCCATCTGCTTGCGTCATGTCCTTCAGAGAAGGCAATGGGTTATCCTTCCTTGGTCAGGGCTCCGTGTAACTGTAAACCCAAAGCAATGTGGTTTACTCTTGACTCTCCAGTGGAACAGCTGAACTAGCCACTCAGTTCAAGGTAGGGATAACATGCTTTTCTGACCAGGGCTTCATATACCTCGTGAAAAAGAACAAAAGTAAAGATAGCTCCCTTCTGCTTCCTGTTTCCCATATTTCTACTGCTCCTTTCCATCAGGTAGGCGACTATTCCTTATTTTAGGTGTATTCCATCTCATTGAGTCTGTCCCCGAGAGTGATATCCATCTTAATAGGCAACTCTGGTCCTGGTTTTGTTAACACTGACATATAGATGTAACGAAGTTGTAAATTTCGCATCAGTAGCAATATATAGAGAATGATGTTTTTTACGCCATAAGAAAGAAATGGAGACGGCGAAGTGTGTGAAAGTAATTATTGGGATCATCCCCGAGAGTGTTGTTGAGGAAGATTTTGGGGTATTGTCCACAGACTTTCTCTCCTTTGTAAGGAATGATCTTCTTACCACAGACAGAGTGCAAAGGAGTTCCAACAAACTAATCCCTGGGATGATTGTACCATGAGGAGTGAGTGAAGATTAATCTGTCGCACTGTGAGAGAATAAAATGGGATTGTATTGGACCTTCCGGGGGATGGACAATCTCACATGATGTTCTAAACAGACATTGACGCGGTGATAAATCCCATGGCTTCTTTCTTTACTAAGTTTATGAAATTCTAGATAGTTTTAGTACCTCTGAGAACATTCCCCCCAACCACACACACTCCCCATATCAATGAGAGAGCAGGAAATCCAGACACTGAAATAAAAACTCCACATATTAAAACAGTGCATTTGGTGTGTGATCCTGAACTGAACGTAATGTTATCCACAATCCCAACATCAGCCACAATACCTTGCATCTAAAACAGTTAACTATTCCCATCAGCTCATGACCCCCACGGAGAACATGGATCTGCCTTTTCGGAGATGGAAGATGTCTCCTTGAGACTTGACAGAAAAAACCTCGCTTCCCTCCTCACTGCCAGCAAACCACATTAAAGTAGCACATGTTCCGGAGACAATGGAGCCACGATGAACATCATGATCTGCTCCTGTGATTTGTCATGTTGGAGCATCAGTGACGTCCTCCTGTTCCTGTATAAGCCTTTGCGAGGCTGAATGGCCGCTTTCTGATCCCATCTAACAGTTTCGAGAGACTGTCTGGGCTTGACCTGTTCCTGTTTAACCATTCGATGTGCTGACCCGATCACTCCTCTTCCTATGTAACAGGCAGGAGTATTGAATAGACTGCGAGTCTTCCCGTTCCGTAGTTTCGATGGGCTGAATGCTAGCTTATATTCGTGTGTAACCAGCTTGAGATGCTGAATTAGCTCTTCTTTTAACTCTGGAAATGTGCAGTGTCTGGCCATGCTGTTACATGAATGTTACCGACACGTTAACACCTCAAACTGGAATGCTATCCGGCTCTTACTGCACATGGACAGAGACCGCTTCAGGAGCTGAGAGGGGGAATGTTCTGAACATTGCGTGATCTTCAGTGATAATACACTTTTCTGACGTAATGATGAGGAAGGAAATTGATGACGCAGCTGAAGATGATTGTGTCGAGGAAGCTACCCTGAGGATCTCCTGTAGGGATGTCCCAGGACTGAAAGGATTGATGTCCACCAACCATGAACATCTTCCTCCGACTCCCAGTGGAGAGATTGTGACTGATTCCTATTACATTGAATTTATTCAACATTTCTTGATACCATCTTGAGTCAACTCCGGTCTTGCTATCAGAGTCTGTCAATCTTACACGAGCTACTGTGTTCACCTCTTTTGAACATACAAATAGGTTATTGTGCATGTTTGGCGAGTGTAACCTTCTCAAAGAGGATAGTGAATGTCAGGAATTATCTGGTGTAGAGAGTTCGGAGCTCTAGATCACTGAAAGTATTTACAAAGGAGGTAGGTGGGTTTTTGACCTGCCATAGAATTGAGCGATGTGAAGAATTGGGAAATAAAGCAGAGTTGATAACAACAGTGGATCATCCATAACCTTACACAATGGCACGGCAGGCCTGACCATCCGAATTACCATCCGATTCTGCTCCTTAAGTTCTCATATTCTGTAATTAGAAAGTTATTGGTTGTAATTTTCCCCGAACATTCCATTATTGGATGTTGCAGTTAGAGAGATCAAAGCATTTTTGGAGTCATCTCTGGGCGAGGTATGGGACTGTATTCACAGTGAATCTGGATCTGCACCTTGACCGACAAATGAAGCACAAGTTGCCGAGGAGACATTCCAGAAATAGATCAGACGTGGCTTCTGAGCACAGTCTGGGTTTTGAATTAATATTTTTCAACCCACGCCAAACGGTGTGTGACAATTGTGAGGGACAGAAGGAGATCCTGTATTACTGTGGACCAGGTATTTCGAGCAATTGGCCTCCATCTACTCCTGTTCAGGAGCTGTGAGTGGCTGAATGGAACATAGGAACATCGGACTGAGGAATAGGAGTCGACCATTAGGCACTTTGTCTTTTCTCTTCCACGCACGAAAATCGTAGCTGATCTGATTGTAGTCTCAGCAGTACTTCTTCTGTACGTGCACATTTTCCTGCATTCACTTGTCTATCAAATATTTAACAGACACAACTTTGAATAAATGTAAACATTCAGGCGCCACAAACTTCTGGGGAAGGAATTCCCACTTGAACAGCCCTTTCAGAATTTGTCATTCGTACTCCAATTAATGTTGCAGGGTCAGTGTTTCGTTTTGCAGTCACACTGCTCCACTTTTACAACAAATTTCAAAGTTTAGTGATATGGCTAATAATATAAATGTCAGCCTGGCTCATCTTCTAGAAAAAGGTGAAACTCGAACACACACATCTTAAGACAAAACAGAAAAATGAAAGCTTTCCAGCGTTTTGTTGAGAATAGTTGAACTCATAACAAGTGGATAGAAGACAGACTGTCCCAAATGTTATTCTGTCCTCTGAAGTTATTAGATTAGATTCCCTACAGTGTGGAAACAGGCCCTTCAGCCCAACAAGTGCACACCGACCCTCCGAAGATGAACCCACCCAGTATCATTGCCCTCTGGCTAATGCACCAAACACGATGGGCAATTTAGCATGGCTAATTCACCTGACCTGCACATTTTTGGACCTGTGGGAGGAAACCCACACAGGCACGGGGAGAAAATGCAATCTCCACACAGATAGGCGCCCGAGGTTGGAATCATACCCGAGACCCTGGTGCTGTGAGGCAGCAGTGCTTTCCACGGAGCCACCGTGCCGCCCATTCTGCTTTGACAAGTTACTTGTCATGTGATGTCTCCCCAGAATAGTTGGATTTAGCTGAATTCCCTTTGTTTCAGACGGTAGAGAGATTCTAATGAACCTCTCATCAGGAATACTCCACGACTCATCATGTAGAGGTGAGTCAGAAATTTACTGTTGTCAAGTGGAACAAAAGAAGATAGCGGGATCAATTGGCTGCTGCTTCTCAGCAGGGAACATTGTTCTCCCTTTCTGTGTTGAAAAATGCAATCATGTTAACTGAACTCCAAACTGGACCGTGTGCGCTTATCGTGAGCATTCTCTGGAATGTATCAGAATGGACGATAGGCAAGTGCATCATTGCTGTTGTTATACACAGTGCCTTTCATTAGCATTTGAGAAAATTCCTGCTTTTTAATTTGATGATATTTTGGTATGTTTATGCTTAATTTTTAAACATCGTTTGATGTCTTCATAATATCAGTGCTAAAATCAATACATTTTATTCTTAAAATTTATTCCATAGTTTTTGCCTCCCTGAGAAGAGAAAATGTGCATCTAGCTGATTTTTCTCAAAATCCTGTATGCTTCAAAAGGATTTCTCATCTAAGTCAAAAACTGATAATGTTTCAGAACAAAAGGCATTCATTCCAGGACAGTGTGAACAAAACATTGTTGATAAGCTTCTAAAACGTATTTTTAGGTTAAGGGATCAATACTGCACATAATGTGCCAGATGCGATATTAACAACGCCCTGTACAGATGTAGACTCGAAAAATGTGATGTTGGAAAAGCACAACAGCCCAGGCACATCCAATGAACAGGAGACTCGATATTTCGGGCACATTGCTGATGAAGGACTTATACCCGTGACTCCCAATTCTCCTGCTCCTCGGATGCTGCCTGACTGGCTGTGCTTTCCAGCTTACACTGTTCAACTCTGATCTCCAGCATCGGCACTCCTCACTTTTACCAGTACAGATGCAGTAAAACGTTCCTGATTAAACCTAGTACCCTTTGCCAGAAACTCAATCATTCAACTTAGCTTTCAAATCACTTATAGCAAGTGCAGACTAACTACATATGATTCGTGTACCAGGATCATGAATACCGTCTGTATCTCAGAGCTCTGCAAACTCTCTCCACTTAAATTGTTTAGCATTGTTTTATCATTCCATCCAAAATAGACAACTCACATTATGCTATATCTGCTGAAGGTTTGCTCACTAACCTCCTTTTGCCTGTATCACATTGATGACACACGACCTCCATTTGATGACATACTGGATGACCAGCTTGGTGTTTAAGTTAATTGGGCTTTGATAAATTCAGTCCTTTCCTCCAGATCATTGACACAGATATTGAACATTGATGATCCCAAAGTGATATCTGAGGCACTCCACCAGTTGCAGCTTTGTAATGTGAAAATAAGCATTTATCGCTACTTTCTATTTCCTGTTAGCAACAGTTTCCTGTGTAGCAGCTCAGATGCTTGCATGGCGTCCTGTGCAGTAAAATGTACTCAATGAGCTGAAATGATTCGTTTTATTTTCCTCTATAACTCGTTAAATAGTCAGAATGGTCTCCTCCAGACTCATGGTAACGATAATGACTGGCTGAATGAGGTGGCCCACTATCTCTGTCACAGTTTCGAGGGGTGGATGGAGGTCACAATACATGGGGTAGTGGCAGCAGTATATCCCTGTAACAGCATCTCGTGTTTGAGGGAACAACACATTGGGGACCAGCAGTATATCTCTGTAACTGCATCGAAGGGTGGCTTGAGGGAATGGCACATGAGGTAGTGGCAGCAGTATATCTTTGTAACAGCCTCGAGGGTTGGATTGAAGGCACAACACATTGGGTTGGGGCAGCAGTATATCTCTGTAACAGCATCGAGCGTGGATTACGAGAACAACACATTGCGTAGGGACAGCAGCATGTGTCTGTAACAGCCTCGAAGGTGGATTGAGGAACAACACATGGGGTAGGTGCAGCAGATGGCCATTCGGCGCCACCAGTCAGAATGCTCATGACTGATCTGATTGTGTTTGACCATCCATCTCCTGTCTGTTCCCAATAAATATTGACTCTCCTGTCTAGCAAAGATCAGTCGAGCTCAGCCTTGAATATCTTCAAAAACCGAGTCTTCACTGCTCCCTGAGGATGAGGACCCTACAGATAATACAACACTAATGTGAAAGAGACGACCTTATTTCAGTGTGGACCCTGTTATTTTAAACTGTGTTAACATAACCTGAAATCGCCACCTCTTTTGAAACACAAGGACAGAATAATTAGGCATGGAGATAAACTATTCAGCCCTCTAAACCTGTCCAATAGGACCACTGACTCTGTTCAATCAAATATGTATTTAGCTAATTCTCTGCTCCTGTCCCAGGAAGAGAATAACTGATAGCATGACACCATACGAGCATTAAAAATGCAGAATCAGGACATTCGGTCCATCGACTCTAAATGCCATTAAATAGTGGCTTAGAGATTTCTCAGCATCATTCTCTGTAACTCTTGACATGCTTATTCATCAAAAACCTATCTATCTCTGTCTTATAAGCACTAGTGTCTGTGTCTCTGTGCGTCCAAATGTGCACTCGTGTGTTTGTTCATGTGTCTGTGTGTTTGTGCATTCATGTGCTGACATCTGTTTATCTGTGTATTAGCCTGTGCGTTTTACTTGTGCTTGTGTCTATTTGTGTGCGACTGTCTATATCTCTCTATGCCACAACTTGTGTGCGGTTCTATCTCCGTTTATGTGCTGTGAGTGTCAGTATATTAGCGTGCTTGCATATGTCTCTGAATATTTTTGTAACTGTATCTCTCTGCAATGAGATATTTTTTGTTTTGGGAGGAAGAAAATTGTGAGAACAGACAGAATGGTTAAAGTGCGAATTGCCATTCACTGAACACTGATTTTTTACTCAGTTGGAGGGGCATGGATGTCACAGAATCTCCATACAACACGTCACGGTCGACTCCGGCTCATGCCAGTGTCCTCCCCACATGGCGGGGGGAGGGGGGAGCGGTGGAGGAGGGATCAGATATCGGGTGCTCCACAATCTGGTCTGGCCCTTTCTCTCCTATTACAGTCCGTTTCTCCTGGAATGGGAGAAAGGGGGGAGGGAGTGATGGTGGGAATGTGTGGCCCTGCTGTTAGTGCTGGTGTAGGTGGAGGGGGAGGGGGAATGGTGAGGTGTCCGGAGGGAGTCCGTCCACAGTGTTGTATCCATGCAGGGTTATTAGTGTTGGGAGTATCATGGAGGGAGAGAGAGTGCGCGGGGTGGGGGTGGGGTGGGGAGGGTGCTGAAATCAATCGCGAGAGTAGTTGTGCGTGAGCCTTATTTGGAGATAGAGTGTGAGCCTTGTTAGGTGGTAGGTGCTATAACAGGTAGTGAGTGTGAGGGAGCAGAGAGATTACGGTGACAGTTAACCTGACAGTGTGGGGAGGATATTGATAATTGTCCTGGATGCTGGTCATTTCTTCAGATGATGTCAGCGTAGAGATGAGCCTGCCGAATGTCTTATCCCAGTCGATCACTAATAATGCCACAGACCCTGTCCCTCAGATTCCACAGAATCAGTTTTGGTGGATCTTACAAATAGGAAAGAGAACCAAGCATTGCTGTATTATGTATCTAAACCAATGCTGTCGTGCAAATTCTGTGCATTGTATGCTCTGGAAATTAGAGATACAAATATTGTGGGTGCTGCAGTATTAGTGCATGATTTCAAATTGCATCTAAACTGCGTTAACTAAGTGACTGCTAATGTTATGAAAAATAAATTCCATAAGCGTGTAACAGGTTGATTGAAGAGTACGTTGTGACTCATTAGTAACCTTGCTCTGAGGACCAGAGACGTTAATATATTGTATTTTACGCAGTGCCTGCATACAATATAGAATGTTTGAGCATGAAGTGGTAGACACGCCATGGTTGTTAGAGTCATAGAATCATGGAGCCCTGCAGCATGAATACAGGCCCTTTGGACCAAAGTGGTCCGTGCCGACCAAAATGTCCTTCCTGCTAATTCCATTTCCCTGCCCTTGCCCTTATTCTTCTAAATCTTTCCTATCCACGGATTTGTCTAAAAGCCTTTTGAACGTTGTTAATGTACGTGCCTCAACCAAACCGCTGTCTGCTAATTCCATATGTGTACCAGTCTCTGCATAAAAACGTTGGTGCTCAGGATCCTTTTTATTCTATCACCTCTAGCCTGATGTCCTCTAGACCTGGATTCCCAAAACTGGCAGAAAGAATGAGTGCATTCACCTTATCCATGCATCTCATGATTTTATACTTTTCTATACGATTTCCCCTCAGTTTCTTACACTCAAAGGAAAATGTTCTGGCCGGTCCAAACTCTCTCTACAACTTAGACCGTCGAGTACTGGCAACATCCTTGTACATGTCTTCTGTGCTCTTTCCAGTTTAATCACATCCTTCCTATGGCAAAGTGAACAAAACCGAACACAATACTCCAAGGTAAAAACAATGACTGCAGATGCTGAAAATCAAATACTGGATTAGTGGTGCTGGAAGAGCACAGCAGTTCAGGCAGCATCCAACGAGCAGCGAAATCGTGCATGCCTCACCAGCGAACTGTCCAACTGCAATATAACTCGCCAACTTCTATATTCAATGCCCTGACCGATGAAGGCCAGTGTGCCAAAAGCCTTTTTCACTGCCCTGTCTACATGCAACTACTTTCAGAGAACCACGGACCTCAGCTCTAAGGTCCCTCTGTTCCTCTACACTCCTTCAAAGTCTAACATTCACCACTAAACCCCAACCTGGATTTGATTTTCCAAAATGCAACACCCCACATATATCTATATTAATCTCCATTTGCCATTTCTTGGCCCACTTCCCCAGCTGATAAAGGTCCTGCTGCAATTTCTGATAAGCTTTCTCACTGTTCACAGTATGGCCTATTTTATTGTCAGCAGCCTAATTACTAATCATGCCTTGTACATTCTCATCCAAATCATTGATATAGATAACAAACAGTAATAGGCCCAGCCCCGACCCCTGAGACACTCCACTAGTCACAGGCCTCAAGTCCAACCAGCATCCTTCCAGTATTAGCCTCTATTTTCTACCATATAGCCAACAGAATATCCAATTTGCTGGATCCCCCTGGATTCCATGCCATTGAACCTTTCAGAGCAGCCTATCATGTGGAACCTTATCAAAGGCCTTTCTGAAATCTAGACAGACTACGTCTACCACCCTACCCTCATCAACATTCCAGGTCCCTTCCTCAAAAGAACGCTAAAGAATTGTGAGCCATGATATCCTATGCACAAATCAGTGCTGACTGCTCCTTATGAAACAGTGTCTTTTCAAATGCATGTATATGTTATCTCTCAGAACCATCTCAAGGAAATTACATGTTACAGTTGTTAAGATAACTGGTCTATAGTTCACAGGTTATTCTTCGCAGCCCTCCTTGAACAAGGGCACAACGTTCACTATCCTTTAGTCTTCCGGGACCTCCCCCGTGGCCAGTGATGATGCAAAAAGATCAGCCAGGGCCCCTGCAATATCGTCCCTCGCCTCTTGCTGTGTTCTTGGATACACCTGGTCAGGACGATGAGATTGTCAGAAATACTGAATTGACTGACAAAATGTCTATTTCTTTAAGGTAAAATCACCAAAGAAAGGGCACGGGACTTAATGAAGGTTAACATAATAAATTAAAGATTATATTATCATAGGAAGTGAGTTCAGAAGAATTTTAGACATTGTGGAAACCGGAGAATTCTCAGAAATTTGTCTGTGTGGAGTTTGCATATTCTCCCCGTGTCTGCGTGGGTTTCTTCCGAGTGCTGTGGTTTCCTCCCACAGTCCAAAGATTTACAGGTTAGGTGAAATGGACATGCTTATTTGCCCAAAGTGTTCAGGGATGTGTAGATTGCGTGCATAAGTCTCAAAATGTAGAATTGGATGGGAATGGGTCTGGGTGGTTACTCTTCGGAGGGGCATGATGGATTTGTTGGGCCCAAGGGCCTTTTCCACACTGTGGGCTTTTAATGATTCTGTGAAAGAAGAACACGAAGACTGCATAAATCTACAATCTGTATTGCAAAGAAAACAAAATAAAGGCAAGGTCAAATGTGGAATTTTGTAATCGGGAGAGGAGAGGTTATTGTGGAGAACAGGGAAATTGCCAAGGAAGTAATCAGTTACTTTGCATCTGTCATCACGGAGGAATATCCAGAAAATCGCTGAGAAATACCAAGTGATAACATGGAACTTGTGGAACTAAAGAAATAAAGTCAATTCATATCAGTAACAAGGTAGTAGTTGAAGGCTAGCATAGTAGTATTGTAGCTGGATTGAGCATTGCTAAATCTGATGAGCCAGTTGTATGTCGTATCAAAATATTAGAAATAAGTCAGCAATAGACGTACTAATTGTGCTGTCGATGACTGTTTTATTTCCGTGAACATTCTGCAGAGGCTGGAATTTAGTAAATGTGTTCCAAGCATTGTAGATGAATGGAAGGGATTCAAGCATCTGCAAAGGGAAGAAGAGATAGCATGGAGAACTGCAGACCAATTAACTTGACATCTGTAGGGAAACCGATGGAATCTATTATGTTGGATGTGATATTGGATATTTAGAAATTAACAGCAACATTGGAGACGATCTTATACACTGACAGAGTCTAACAGAGTCTTCATCCTTGACAAACTTCAGAATGATTTGAACTTGTTTATTGCAACATAGAAATTGCGTTTTTCGATTTTCAGAAGGCTTTTTATAAGAACTCATGAAGTGAATTCATAAATAATGTGAATGGTAATTGGAGGAATATATAGAAGTGGAACGTTAAAGTCATGTTCGCCTTCATTTAAGAGAATCAGAATATAGTTGGAAGGTCATGTTGAAGCAGTTTCACAGCTTGCTAATGAAACTGTACATAGAGTATGAAGTCCAGTGTTGGTGATCCAATCTTAGAAAGAATATACTGACCACGGAAGGTGTGCAATGGACATTCTCCAGATTAATCCCTCAGCTGGCGAGATTGCCTGATGTGGAAACTCGGCCTGTGTTCTTTAGAGTTTCAAACAATGAGAGGTGATCATAGTGAAATTTAGAAAAGTCACTAAACATATGACAAGGTGGAAATAAACAGGATTTTTCTCTGGCTGCCTACTCTACATTTAAGGTAAACAATGGCAGGTAAAGGATGGACCATTTCAGACTGCAATAAGAAGGCAATTCTTCATTTGAAGGGGACTAATGAACACAGCGACATGGAAACCTTCTGGCAGGACAAGATTAGGGAGAATCCCCAAATATTCTACTAGTACGTCAAGTGGAACAGAATAACCAGGGAACAGGGAGGACTCATTAGTGACTTGCCAAGTTGCATCCAAAACAACTTAGTGGTAGGAGACAGAAGGTCTGCTGGTAGAAGTCTGTTTATTTGACTGGAGACCAGTATCCAATCGTGTACCACAGGGATCAGTGCTGTGTCCCATATTATTTGTGGTTCGGAGATGCCAGTGCTGGACTGGCTTGCACAAAGTTTAAAAATTACAGAATACTAGATGATAGTCCAACAGTTTATTTGGAGGCACGACCTTTCGAAGAGCATAATCACGTGATAAAGAAGCCGTGCTGCGAAAGCTAGTGCGGCCGAATAAAACTGTTGGATTATAACTTGGTGTTGTGTGATTTTTAACCTTATTTTTTGTAGTATTCATAAATGATGCAGCTGTGAATATGGAGGGGGTTGGGGTGAGTGTGATAAATCAGTTTGTGTTTGACACAAAGTTTGGCTGGTTGGTTGGCAGTGAGGAGGAAGGACTTATATTACAGGAAAACACTGATGGAATGATCAGATGGGTGGATCAATGGCCGGTGGAAGTTAACCCTGATTAATATGAGGTGATGTACTTTGGAAGAAGGAACCAGACGGTGTGGGGTGGGGACTCAATGAATAGCACCACACTAGGAAGCTCAGAGGGTGCTTCTGCACATATCATTGAATGTGATTAAACGGGTTAATGCACAAGTTGACAAAGCATAGCGACCATAGACATCGCCTTTATTCATGGAGGCACAGATTATAAGAGCTATGCGGAATTTTGGTTAGGCCAAATGGAATACTATGTACAGTTCTGGGAGTCACATTACAGGAAGTATGTGATTGCACTGGAGAGGGTGCAGTGGAGATTCACCAGGATGTTCACTTGGATGGAATAGATCAGCTCGAGTTGTTTACTTTGAAGCAGAGAAGGCTGAGAGGGACGTGCTTCAGAAGGATAAGATTACCAGGGGCATGGATAGGATGAATAGACAGCAGCTGTTCCTTTCAGTCAAAGGGCGAAGAACAAGGGAGTATCATTTTAAAGTGAAGGGTTTGATGTTTAGTGAGGATTTGAGGATTAGTTTTCATCCAGAGGCTGTTGGGGTCAGGAATTCACTTCCTGAGAGGGCAGTTGGCACAGGCAACCTCACAACCGTTAATAACGACATGGTCGTGCCCTTGAAGTGCCATAACATACATGGTTATGGGCCTTGTATCGGAAAGTGGGACTAATATAGATCGTGCTGTATTTATGACAGTACAGAGCCAGTGCTTCTGTGATTGAATGGGTTGGACAGTCAATCATTGAGCGGCATAAGACAGGAATTGATGAGTTTCTGAAGAATGCATTAACTAAGGTTATAAAAGTGAACTTTTCTCCATGAGCTAGAACAAGGAAAGCTAAAAGTGTCTAATGCCCTGCTCTCTTCCTGATGTTTCTGTGCAGTGTGTGGGAAAGCACTTTGTTGGCATAAGCTCGTAAACATTAGGAAGGCAGCATCTGTCTGGTTGAAAGGACTGTGTTTCCCGTTCCCTTTTCCAAAGCTCGTTGCCAGTGTTCTGTCTGGGTTTATCCTTTAAGAACTCAGAACAATTTGATACAATTGAGGGTCTTGCTTGGCCATTCCACAGACCATTGCAGAGTTTATCACATGCCTGTTTGACAGGAGACACTTGTAGGACAGACGGGGAAGCATGGGAGATTTACTTCCTGAAAGTACATTGGGGAAAGAACAGATGTTTACAATGGACATTAGATTCAAGGACAATATTACTGGCAGCAGATTTTATGTCTCTATATTTTGTTAATTGTTTTTAAATTCCACCAGCTGCCAGAGCATTATCCTGGTCTGTCTCAATAATCCAGTGACATTTGCACAACAGCACCATCTCCACATGGGGACCTATCGGAAACCACACTGAGCACATTATTTCTGTGCTGCTTGACAGCTCTGTCAAAAAGAACTCACACCAAAGCGACTATCGCGACAGGACTGAGGGCGTGGTAAATTGTCAGACTGTAGTCATTTCCTTGTTATGGGACTGGATATAGTTGAGGAAATTTCCACGTGGCCAGGCAGATGTCAGAGTTGGAGCTGGATTGAAACAGTTTCCCCAGGGACACGGCTTGTTGTGCAGCACAATCTTCATTCGTATTGCTGGAATGGTGTCAGGGCCCATTGCCTTTATCATATCTACTGTGTTCAGCTGTTTCTTCATGTCACGTGCAGCGAATCGAATTGGTTGAAGACTGGCATCTGTGATACTGTGGGCATCATGAGGAGGGTGAGGTGGATTATAGAATCAACACTTTTGGCTGAGGATGGTGCAGATACTACATCATTGTCTTTTACACTGATGTACACGGCTGGTGATATTTGTGGAGTCCTCTCCTCCAGTAAGTTGTTTATTCATCCATCATCATTGATGACGGGATGTGGCTTGGCTGCAGAGTTTCGTTCTTATCTTTTTGTCTTTGGATTATTTCCCACTTTCCACCAGATGGTAGTTCTGCTGTTCATAATGTAACCAGTCAATTGCAGTAGCTTTAATGGGTTGTCATCAGGTTTAGATACACATGGTTCTGATTCTGGCATGTTCACCCAAACCCGTTCCTGAACCATCACTCGGCTTGATGATAATGGTAGACTGATGTATTATCCTTGGGGAAAAATTACGGATTGTGATTGAATGCAATTCTGCTGCGGCCGCTGCTGTGATCTACAGCATCACATGATAACCCGGTGGGAGCTGCAATATCTGCAAATCAATTCTACTGACTTTCCCCCAGTTCACACTGAGACCCGTTCACCTTTCAGCCCTGTACTCAGTGACCTAACCTGGTTTCTGATGTGCGAACACATCCAGTTTCATAATCGCACTCTGATGAGGGTCTCACGCTGACGTCACGCCTCCAATTTGTTACATAAATCAGATACTTTAAAATATTTATCTGAATCATTTTCTTTCCCATCATAACATCTTCTATGTTTGAAGTGAATGTTTTTTCCTCTGTTTTTCTCCCTGACCATGATTAAGACCTCTGTCGTGTCAGTGATGCCAGACTTATGTCGTTTCAGAGGCAATGAACTTGTGCACTTTGCATTTTTGCTCCCTTCCCAATGTACAGCGCTCTGTGCTTGACAGGGCGTTTGAGCAGATTCGACATACGTCTTTGGAAAATGTTCAAAACCATAAATTGCTGAAGAAACTAAGCAGGTCTGGCTGCATCTTGTGAAGAGAAAGCTGAGTTCATCTTTCGGGTCCAGTGACCCTTCGACAAAGCTCCCACTTTCTACAGCAATTTGTGCATTTTTATTTCCAGTATCCATAGTTATTTGTTTAATTGAAAATTTTTGCTGTGCCTATTCATTTCTGGAGAAACTCAGCACGTCTGGCAGCATCTACAGAGACAGAGAAACAGAGTTAGATTTTCAAGTCCAGTCTGACACTTCCTCAGAACTGAAAATGATTGGAAACTGGGCATTATAGTCCCTTGCCAGAGGTGGGGGGTAGGTGACAGGGAAAAGAGGGAGTGACAACAGATAAACAGGCTTTTAGCAGTGGTGAACGAGAAGATGATATAATATGAGTTTAAATTAAGATGTGAATGGGTGAAAGGGGTTCTCTCTATTGAATGCAAGATAAAGAAGACACAACCACAAAAGATCATAGGGAGGCCAGGAGGGAGAATGTTGAACATGTGGTATAATATAAGTCTGGGCAGAGATACCTTTTCATTGTAGAGATCATCACCTCCGTCAGACAAAGGAATTCATGTGCTTGACGGCTTATTGGCACTAGTAAGATTTTCATGCTGCCTCAGTATTGTTACATAAAGAAGTAAACAAATAACAGTATGAAGTTTGGGCTGAGTATTGTTTACCTGTCACTTTTAACATTGATTCAAATGTGCAGTGCTGACCTTTAAATGTCTGTTCTTGAAGTTATTATCAAATGGAGTGTAGGAGGTTGAGGGGTGACATTATAGAAATTTACAAGATCAGGTGAGGCATGGATAGGGTGAATATCCAAGGTCTTTTCCACAGGATAGGAAAATTAAATCATAGAGCCAAAGGTTTATGGTGGAATGAGGAAGATTTAAAAGGGAGGAAAAGAGAAATTATTTTACAAAGAGGGTGATCTGTTTATGGAATGTGCTGCCAGAGGAAGACTGGCAGATGCAAGGGAACAGACAGGTAATTTACACCAGCATTTTACATCTTTCCTCACAGGTGAAGGTGATGTAAATATTTCAATGGTATAAAGAAAATGATAATAGGAGGGAAGATCTAGAACTGTCTCTAACAAAAGGAGCAAGACATTTCTCAAACAGATAAGACCAAGGGTAAACAGGTTATCAGCAATTCATCGCTGGTTTTAAGAGAAGTGATCACAGATTGGCTGGTGACTCTGTGTGAAATATTCCTTAACTCTCTGGATTAAAGGAGTGACCCAGTGAAACTGGAGACCCTCCAATGTGGCGCCCGTCTTCAAGAAACGAGCGAGACTGAAAGCAGGAAACACTTAGCCTCACCATTATTGCTGGGAATCTGTGAGAGTCTGTTATTATGGAAGGGACTGCAGAGCATATAGAAAAGATTCACAGAGAGTCAGCATGGTCATGTTAAAGGCGAACTATATTTTGTCTGTAAAATAATGCAAAGGTTATCTGGAGATTCATTAGAATGTAACAAGCGGCCTTGAAAAATGGGGATTGGTAGACATAGAGTCAACGAGATGTACAGCATAGAACAGACCCTTCAGTCCAACCTGTCCATGCCGACCAGATATCCAATCTAGTCACACTTGCCAGCACCTGGCCCATATCCCTCCAAACTCTTCCCATTCATATACCCATCCAAATGCCTCTTAAATTTTGCAATTGTACCAGCCTCCACCACTACCTCTCGCAACTCACTCCCTACATGTACCACGGTCTGCATGAAAAAGTTGCCCCTTAGGTCTCTTTTATATCTTCTCCCTCTCACCCTAAACCTATGGCCTCTAGTTCCGGACTCCATGACCCCAGGGAAAAGAGTTTGTCTATTTATCCTATCCATGCCCCTCATAATGTTGTAAACCCCTATAAGGTCACCCCTCAGCCTCTGACGCTCCAGGGAAAACAACCCCAGCCTGTTCAGCCTCTCCCTATAGTTCAAATCCTCCAACCCTGGAAAAATCCTTACAAATCTTTTCTGAACCATTTCAAGTCTCACAACATCTTCCCAATAGGAAGGAGACCAGAATTGCACGCAATATTCCAAGAGTGGCCTATCCAATGTCCTGCACAGCCGCAACATGACCTCACAACTCCTGTACTCAATACTCTGACCAATAAAGGAAAGTATATCAAACGCCTTCTTCACTATCCTATCTACCTGCGACTCCACTTTCAAGGAGCTATGAACCTTCACTCCAAGGTTTCTTTGTTCAGCAAAACTCCCTAGGACGTTACCATTAAGTGTATAAATCCTGCTAAGATTTGCTTTCCCAAACTGCAGCACCTCGCATTTATCTGAATTAAACTCTATCTGCCACTTCTCAGTCCATTGGCCCATCTGGTCCAGATCATGTTTGAAACTGAGGACACCCTCTTTGCTGTCCACTACACCTGCAATTTTGGTGTCATCTGCAAACTTACTAACTGTACCTCTTATGCTTGCATCCAAATCAATTATGTAAATGACGAAAAGTAAAGGACCCAGCACTGATCTTTGTGGCACTCCACTGGTCACAGGTCTCAAATCTGAAAAACAACCCTCCACCACCACCCTATGTCCTCTTCCTTTGTACCAGTTCTGTATCCAAATGGCGAGTACTCCCTATAATCCGTGAGTGCTAACCTTGATAATCAGTCTCCCATGGGGAACCTTGTCACTATCCAACCCCCAGAACTCTGTGAGGAACACCACCCCTGTTCATGACTCCACCCCCATTCCCCCCACCACCACACCCACTCCAGTTATACGCTCCGACCCCTCTCCCATCTCCACCCTCACACCGGGTCCCAGCTCCCAGCCCTGCCGAGTTTTCACTATCCTTCCAGATCTGCCCCTCACAGAGGATGAAAGATTAGTCCACGGCAAAGGACTCGCTTGTATCACCCTGCGCCAAGCATCAATGAATTTAATACATGCCGTGTCGTCAAACACTTCTTCTGCCACCTCCGAGCACACTTTTATAATCAGGACCCCTGCCCACTTCCTAGGACCCCTTCACCCACCTGCAACACGCTCCTACCACCTGGACACCCCGTGCCAGCATATTACCCGTCCTCGACCTCTTCATTCCCATTTGCCACTGGAATGTTAACCGCCTCAACCTTTCTACCCCCTCCCCATTCCAAACTGTCGCCCTCACAACGCGCAGCCCTCCACTCCAACTGCTCCAATCCCGACCTCACCATTAAGACAGCAGACAAAGTGGGTGCAGTGGTAGTCTGGCGCACTGACCTATACACCGCTGAATCCAGACGCCATATCGAAGACACCTTTTCCTACCATCCCCTCGACCATGACCCCACCCTATCATTAAACCGTCATCTCCCAGACCACACAGAACGTCATCACCTCAGGAGATCTCTCACCCACAGCTTTGAACCTCATAGTCCAGGAACCCCGCACTGCCCGATTCTACCTCCTTCCAATGATCCATAAGCCTGACCGCCCGGGCCGACACATTGTCTCAGCATGCTCCTGCCCCACTGAACACATCTCTACCTACATCGACACTGTCCTATCACCCCTTGTGCAGGAACTCCCCACATACGTTCGAGACACCACCCACACCCTCCACTTCCTCTAAGACTTCCCTTTCCCCGGCCCCCAACGCCTCATCTACACCATGGATATTAAATCCCACTACACCTCCATCCACCATGACCATGACCTCCAAGCCCTCCGTTTCTTCCTCTCCCGATGTCCCAAACAACACCCTTCCACCGACACTCTCATTCGTTTGGCTGAACTAGACCTCACCCTCAACAATTTCTCCTTTGAATCCTCCCACTTCCTCCAAACAAAAGGGGTAGCCATGGGCACCCGTATGGGCCACAGCTATGCCTGTCTCTCTTGGCTATGTAGAAAAGTCCATCTTCCACATTTACACCGGCATCACTCCCCATTTCTTCCTCCGCTATATTGATGACTGCATTGGTGCCACCTCGTGCTCCCACAAGGAGATTGAGTAATTCGTCTTCACCAATATATTCCATCCTGCCCTTAAGTTTGCCTGGAGCATCTCTGACACCTCACTCCCCTTCCTGGACCTTTCTATCTCCATTAATCAAGACCGACTTGATACTGACATTTTAAAAAACCCAACAACACCTGCAGCTACCTGGATTTCACCTCTTCCCAACCTACCTCCTGCAAAAATTCAATCCTGTACACCCAATCCCTCCGCCTCTGCCGTATCTGCTCCCATGATGATTAGATCCTCCACAAAACACAGCAGATAGCCTCCTTCTTTAGAGACCGCAATTTCCCTTCCCACGTGGTTAAAGATGCCCTCCAAAGCATCTCATCCACATCTCGCATCTCCGCCCTCAGACTTCACCCCTCCAACCGTAACAAGGACAGAACGCCCCTGGTGCTCACCTTGCACCCTACCAACCTTCGCATAAACCAAATCATCCACCGACATTTCCGCCACCCCCAAACAGACCCCACCACCAGGTATATATTTCTCTCTCCACCCCTTTCCGCCTTCTGCAAAGACCATTCCCTCCGTGACTACCTGGCCAGATCCACGCCCCCCTATAACCCACCCTCCCATCCTTGCACCTTCCCCTGCCACTGCAGGAATTGCAAAACCTGCGCCCACACCTCCTCCCTCACCTCCAGCCAAGGTCCCAAAGGAGCCTTTCACATCCATCAAAATTTCAAAAAAATTTTAAATTATTTATTGTATCCATTGCTCCCGATGCGGTCTCCTCTACATTGGGGAGACTGGACGCCTCCTAACAGAGTGCTTCAGGGATCTTCTCTGGAAAACCCCCACTAATCCACCACACTGCCCTGAAGCCCAACATTTCAACTCTCTCCCACTCAGCCGAGGACATGGAGGTACTGGGCCTCCTACACTGCTGCTCTCTCACCACCCGATGCCTGGAGGAAGAACACCAAATCTTCTGCCTCGGAACACTTCAACCCCAGGGCATCAATGTGGACTTCACCAGTTTCCTCATTTTCCCTTCACCGCTCACCCCAACTCCAAACTTCCAGCTCAGTACTGTCCCCATGAATTGTCCCACCTGCCAATCTTTCTTTCCACCTATCCACTCCAACCTCCTCTCTGACCTATCGCCATCATCCCCTCCCAAATTCATTCATTGTACTCTTTGTACCTTACCCCACCCTCCTACCTCACCTATCACCTCTATCCCCACCCCCATTCACCTATTTTACTCAATACTAAATTTCTCCCCACCCCCATCCTCCTCTCATTTATCTCTCCACCCTGCAGGCACGCTGCCTCTACTCTTGATGAAGGGCCTTTGCCCGAAACGTCGATTTTCCTGCACCTAGGCTGCTGCCTGAACTGCTATGCTTTTCCAGCAAAACGCTAATCTAAAATCTGGGTTCCAGCATCTGCTGACCTTGTTTGAACCTTGCCGATCGCCTTATTGATGTCCATATAGATCACATCTCCAGCTCTGCCCCCATCAATCTTCCTTGTTACTTCTTCAAAACACTCAAACAAGTTTGTGAGAAATGATTTCCCACGCACAAAGCCATGTTGACTATCCCTAATCAGTCCTTGCCTTTCCAAATACATATACATCTTGTCCCTCAGGTTTACCTCCAACAAAGTCCGACCACTGAGCTCAGGCTCACCGGTCTATAGTTCCCTGGCTTTTCTTTAACGCCCTTCTTAAACAGTGGCACCATTTTTGCCAACCTCCAGTCTACTGGCACTTCATCTGTGACTATAAATTTTACAAATATCTCAGCAAGAGGCCCAGCAATCATTTCTCCAGCTTCCCACAGAGATCTCGTGTACACCTGATCAGGTCCTGGGGATTTATCCTCCATTAAAAGGTTAAAGACATCCAGCACTACCTCCTCTGTAATTTGGACATTTTGCAAGATGCAATCAGTCCTTGCCTTTCCAAATACATATACATCCTGTCCCTCAGGATTCCCTCCAACAACTTGCCCACCATTGAGGTCAGGCTCACCGGTCTATAGATCCCTGGTTTTGCTTTACCGCCCTTCTTAACCAGTGGCACAACATTTGCCAACCTCCAGTCTTCTGGCACCTCACCTGTGACTATCGATGATACAAATATCTCAGCAAAAGGCTCAGCAATCACTTCTCTAGCTTCCCACAGAGTTTTCGGGTACACCTGATCAGGTCCTGGGGATTTATCCACCTTTAACCGTTTCAAGACATCCAGCACTTCCTCCTCTGTAAACTGGACATTTTGCAAAATATCACCATCTATTTCCCTACCGTCTATATCTACAATATCCTTTTCCAAATTAAATGCTGATGAAAATATTCATTTAGCATTTCCCCATTTTCTGTGGCTCCACACAAAGGCTACCTTACTGATCTTTGTGTCCGATTCTCTCCCTTGTTACCCTTTATCCTTAATATATTTGTAAAAACCCTTCGAATTCTGGTTAATTCTATTTGCCAAAGCTATCTCATGTCTCCTTTTTGCCCTCCTGATTTCCCTCTTAAGTATACTCCTATTTCCTTTATACTCTTCTGAGGACCCACTGTCTATACCTGACATATGCTTCTTACTTTTTCTTTACCAAACCCTCAATTTCTTTAGTCATCCAGCATTCTCTATACTTACCAGCCTTCCTTTTCACCCTGACAGGAATATACTTTCTCTGGATTCTTGTTATCTCATTTCTGAATGCTTACAGTTTTCCAGCCGTCCCTTTACCTGCGAACATCTGCTTCCAATCAGCTTTCGAAAGTTCTTGCCTAGTACCGTCAAAATTGGTCTATCTCCAATTTAGAACTTCAACTTTTAGATCTGGTCTACCCTTCTCCATCACTATTTTAAAACGAATGGAATTATGGTCGCTGGCCCCAAAGTGCTCTCCCACTGACACCTCAGTCACCTATCCTGCCTTATTTCCCAAGAGTAGGTCAAGTTTTGCACCTTCTCTCATAGTTACACCCACATATTGAATCATTAAATTGTCTTGTACACACGGAAGAAATTCCTCTCTATCTAAACCTTTAACACTATGGCAGTCCCAGTCGATGTTTGGAAAGTTAAAGTCCCCTACCATGGCTACCCTATTATTCTTACAGATAGCTGAGATCTACTTACAAGTTTGTTTCTCAATTTCCCTCTGACTGTTAGGGGATCTATAATACAGTTCCAATAAGGTGATCATCACTTTCTTTTTTTCATTCACCCACATAACATCCCTGGATGTATTTCCAGGAATATCCTCCCTCAGCACAACTGCAATGGTATCCCTTATTAAAAATGCTACTCCCCCTCCTTTCTTGCCTCCATTTCCATCGTTCCTGTATCATTTGTATCCTGGAACATTAAGCTGCCAGTCCTGCCCATTCCTGAGCCATGCTTCTGTTATTGCTATCATATCCCAGTTCCATGTTCCTGACCATGCCCTCATTTCATCTGCCTTTCCTGTTAGGACCCTTGCATTGAAATAAATGCAGTTTAATTTGTTAGTCCTACCTTGTCCCTGCCTGCCCTGACATTCTGACTCGCTTCTGTTCTCAACTGTACCAGTCTCAGATCGATCTCTTTCCTCACAATCTCCCTGGGTCCCAAATCCCCCTCCCCACCACACACTACTTTAAATCCTCCCAAGCAGTTCTATCAAATGTCCCTGCTAGTATATTCGTCCCCTTCTAATTTCGGTGCAATCAGTCCTTCTCGTACAGGTCACTTCTACCCCAAAAGAGATTCCAATGATCCAAAAATATGAATCCTTCTCCCATACACCAGCTCCAAAGCCATGCATTCATCTGCTCTACCCTCCTATTCCTGCCCTCACTCGCTCGTATCACTGGGAGTAATCGAGATATTACTACCCTTGAGGACCTCCTTTTTAAAATTTCTGCCTAACTCTCTGTAATCTCCCTTCAGAATCTCAATCTTTTCCCTTCCTATATCGTTGGTTCCAATGTGGTAATGATCTCTTGGTGGACCCTCTCCCCCGTGAGAACATTCTTCACCCTCTCTGAGACATCCTTCATCCTGGCACCAGGGAAATAACACAGCATTTTGCTTTTTTCTCTGCTGGCCACAGAAACGTCTATCTGTATCTCTGACTACAGAATCCCCTAACACAATTGACCTCTTGGAAGCCGACGTACCACTCGTTGCATTGCAGCCAGTCTCAATATCAGAACATTGGCTGTCCGTGCTATGTTCCCCTGAGAATCCATCACCCGCTACATTTTCCAAAACAGCATACCTGTTTGAAATGTGTATATCCACAAAAGGTGCCTGCCTCTCTTACCCTTCCTGGAGATAATCCATCTATGTGACTGTATCTGAGACATTCCCCCCTTGCTATAAATGTCATCTATCATATCCTGTTGCTGTTGCAAATTCCTCATCGCTTCTGTCTGTCTCTCCAACCGATCCACTTGATCTGATAAGATTCGAATCCAACAGCATTTAAGGCAGATATAATCCGCTGTAACCCTTAAACTCCCTTTGACCTCACTTTAAACATGAGGCTTTCCATAGATTTTCCACAAGATATCACAAAATAAAGATTCTTACACAAGACAGAAGCTCATAGTATGATGGCTAATGCATTAGCATCGAATGACAATTGGGAAACACATAGAAATCGGAGATTCAGGCTTCATTGGTCATTATGAAAAAACTGTATCTACTGGAGTACCACAAATATCAGTCCGATGGCAAGAGCTGCTTACGATCTATACTGATAGCCTGACGGCGGGAGCTGAGTGCAATATACATCCGAGTTTGTGGATGACACTGACAACCAAAAGGCAGGCTTTTATTTAATGGAGAGGACTCCCAAAAAAAAGAGCAGTACAACGGATTGGACTGTTCCTGTATATGAAACGTAACGTCAGCATGCTGATGCAGAAATGTTGGTTCATTAGACTGGTTCCTGGGATGAAAGGGTAGAATTATTGAATAAATCAAAAATGCTGAGGCGGTTCTTCATTGTGGTTGAAATGAATGAGGGTGACATTAATGAAACGGACAAGATACAGAGGGGGCTTTACAATGTAAGTGTTGAGAATGTGATTCCACACCAGGGCAGAGTCTGGAACTCAGGGATGTAGATGCAGAAAAAGCAATATCGATTTCAAACTGAGACATAAAGAATTGTCTTCTTTCCGAACGGGACAAGTGTTTAGAAGCGGTTTTTGGCTGAATACTATAAAGTGAGACAAAGTGAAATAGCCAGAATTAATAATTTTGATTGGATATAAAATAAGTACCTATGTAGAGAGAGAGAGAGAGAAAGATGAAAAATCGTTGTGTTAATTCCCCTTATCTGCCATGCGCGGGGTCGCTCCAAACTGAGAAAGTTCAACAGTGTGACCATTGACCTTTGAAAGATGGTACAAATGTCAGTGATCACGGAGTATCCAGGGGCTTCAGTGCAATGTTGAGTCCCTCCAGCCATGATGTGTTGAAGAAATGGGCTGGCATTGAATGAGAGGAATACTATGAGATTGAGTGGGTAGTTAATGAGGTGAGTTCGATAAGATAGCACCAAGAAACTAGCTCAGCCTCGTACAGACAATCCCTCTGTCACAATTAATAAAATTGTCACTGAAAAAAAAATTGCTAGATGCAGCCCAATGAAACGAAGACACTGCTGACCCCACACCCAGTTACAAGGTTGCAGAACAAATGCTCATCCAAATCTCTCCATCATCTGTACTGACACCAATATCCCCTTCAGCTATCATTCCTGGGAATACTGGCTCATGTTGCTGTCGAAATGTCTTCATTTCAGCATTCTGAAATATATGACCTTACATGAAATTGTCCCTAAAACTCCCTTTCTTTTTTCTCTCCAAAATCCTTTTGGTTGTTGGTAGCTAAACTGATTTCCTCGCCATCTCTCTCTGGCAGGGGCTAGGGAATACGGACTAGGCAATAAGGACTCTGTATCAGAGTGCGTATGTAACTGAGAGGTAATCCAGAGGAAAGAGTTGTGCTTCGAAGGCATTGTTTAAAATCCTACCATGGACGATGTCAGAACTTAAATTCGAATGGCAAAAATTGGAATGAAACCTAATTTAACTCATGGACACGATAAACCGTCAGGATTTATTTTCATTATTTCACTGATAATCTTTGGTGAAGAAACTTAACATTATTGCCCAGTCTGACCTCAGTGTGACTTCAGATCCACAACAAAAGTGTTGGCTCCATTTTGTCTTGACAAGTGGCCACGTGGTCAAGGACAATTAGTGATGGACAACAAATGCTGCCTTTGCCTATGATGCTGGCATCCCGGAAAACAACAACATTAAAGGTGAAATACACGAAGGAACGGTGGGTGCTAGAGATCGAAAATAAAACTCTCCGGCGACTGAAAGTGTTGGAGAATCTGAGCAGGTATGGCAGCCTCTGTCAGGAGTAACGCAGATATCGGTTTGAGTCCAGTTAACCTGCTTCACGACTGAAAGCAAACTGGGAAATAATATTATTTATCCTGGAATCCGGGATGGTTGGGTTGGAGAGAGAGATGGAGCTATGTTTAAATAGAATGGAGAGAGGAATGGCCAGAAAAAGAGAGGAAAAGAAATGCAAAGTGAGCAAAGGGATTGCTGATGATGAACTGAAAGGAAAACAAAATGGCAAGTTATTCTCACATTTCCCCATTTCCCATATTCCTGAGTATCACGCCCATTTAGATACGTCCCTGTTTATAGTGAGTTTGGTTCCCTCTATCTCTCTTCTCTGAGTTTGATGATCAAATCCATTGGCATTACTGGTGCTGCCCTTATAGTTGCTGAGATACAGAGAAAGGTAATGTTACACTGTCAACTGCTTCTTTGGAGAGAGAAACTGTTACTGAGGGACTATGCGACGATGCAACAGCTTTCTCAGCCAGGAAGAGAAACTCAGAAGTGGAAATAGTTTTCAACGCTGAACGCAAGCACCTTCCGTGTGGGGAATTGACTTGTTCCTGTCATTGGAAAATCAGTGGAGTTTCTGTGGATGCTTATCTCAGGCTTGGCTTGTCAGCTGCTGGCTCTGGTGACCTCACTCTATACACTGCATTTACAGAGTGTCTGGGTCCATGGTGAACAAATGGACATGAGACTCCACGGAAGGGAAGCTCTAAATAGGGTGGTGCAGGACAGTGCACTATCTTTCCTGGGATTTTCCGGGATTTTTGTCTCAGCTGGACTAGGTGTAAGGTATGAAACCAGTTTGTTTCAAAATTGAGGTGGTCACTGAGCTGTGTCCCCTCCTTCAGTGTACCATTTAGCCTCACACCAGTGACAGGACTGTGCTGATGCTCACCATGAATTTAACTGGATTAATTCTGGAACTTTCCAGGCAGGAGTGAGTAACATATCCATCATCACCGAAGTGCAGTCCTGCTGAGTGCAATATATTGAGACCATCTTCCTGAGGAAGGTGCAGACACAAACTTCGAGAATCGCTAGGAAAAGAGTGACTGGTTAAAATGAGGAACGGCAGGAAATTAGAATTAATAAAAGGTGTGTCTTTGCAAACCTCATTGAATTGAAGGTCGGTATGTTGCTCCATCAGATGAGCTACATCCCAGAGTAGTGAGGAGGTGGAACTAGAGCAAATAAAAGAATTACAGATTATTCTTCAAAGCTGGTTTGATTCTGGAAAGGATCCAGCAGACGGGAAAGCAGCTATTGTAAACCTAAGTATTTAAAATACAACGGAGGTGTCAAACAGAAAACTAAATTGTAGTTAGCTTCATATCAGCTGTGAAAAAAAAACATTGGAACCTTTTGTGAGGAATGTGAGAACTAGACACTTGGAAAATAATGTCATAATTTTGTAGAGTCAATCTAACTTCAGGAAATGGAAATGATCATTGATACACCTGCTGGATTTTGTGGAGGTTGTGCGTTGTGACATCGACAATTGAGCATCAATGGAATTGGAGTATTTGCATTTTCAGCAGACGTTGACATAGTTGAATACAGTGAGTAGAGAATGTTCGCGCCCTTGGTTAGGGAGGGATGGAATAAACTGAATGTCTTAAAAGTTGGATAATCGAGAGAATGAAGAGTGTTGTGTTTTTATCTAGAGTGAAGACTTTGGGTTATCAGAAGGATCAGAAGAAATAAAATATTTCAGATGGGAACAACAAATATCATCATTCACATTTATGATCATTAAATAGTGAGAGGTTGGGAAGTGCTGTTGTTGAAACAGACCTGGATGTGCTTGGCCATAAATGACTGACAGAATGTTTAATCAGCAAGAAGTAAATGATATGTGGCTCTTCTTGAAAAAAATGATTAAAGTACCTGAATAAATGTATCTTTCCCAATGGTATTGTTATGTTTAGAGACTATTTAGGGTATTGTGTACAAGTTGGAAATGCTTTATAAATAATGATCTTGTGAGCGATGCAGTCCGAAGGGATTTCACCAGACTAAACCCTGGCATGATGTTACCATGAGGAGAAAGTGAAGAAACTTGTGTGTAATATGTAGCACTGTGAGGGAATGAGAAGTTGAAACTTGATGGTTATGGTTGAACACACTTTATGTCCCAAGCAACTGAATAGGGTGAAGATTCCATCCTTCTCATTGGATGCTTGTTTCCCAGTAGTTTCTGTGCCTATGCAGAGGCCCATGTCTATTGACAGAGAAGTACAGACTCTGAATGAACTTTACTGTACAGTTGCTGTGTGACCCTGCACTGAACGCTACATTGTCAGCAGCTGCAATACATTCATTCTGAAACAGTTGGCCATTCCCCACCAGCTTCTGACCTCCATAGAGACCATGGGTCTAACTTCTTCGAATGGACAACACGTTGGTGAATGGGTAAAAATGTTGTCTTCATTCTCACTGCCAGAAAACCATTTCAAAATAACACATATGTACTATAAGTAATTTAGCAATGTGGAACAAGTTAGAGCAGTCTATCTGTGCAGCCAATGCACCATTTGTTTGCGATATTGGAGCATCTTTGACACCTTACTCTTTCTGTGTCAGTGACCGAAGAAGCTGAATGACCACTTCCTGTAGCTTTGTAAATGGCTCCAGATTTGAAATGGTCTCTTTCTGACCCCATGTAAACGATGCGTGGGAGTGAGCGGTCTCCTTGTCTTCCTATGGAATAGGCAGGAGGGACTGATTGGGCTATCCCCTTTCTTACCCCGTAGTTTTGATGGGTTGAATGACTTCCCCATATTCTTGTCAACCCAGATTGAGGTACTGAATGAGCTTTTTATTTGTCGAGGGAAATGCGTTTTGTCTGTTACGTGAATGTTACCCATACTTTAACAGCACAAGTTTGAATGTTGTCTGCGTCTTGTCGCACATGAACACAGATGGCTTCAGAATCTGAGTGCAGAATTTTTTTCTGAACATTGTGTAGTCTTCAGTGAATGTCCCCACTTCGGATCGGTGTGAACTCAATGGACTGAATGGCCTGCTTCTACACTGCAGGGATTCCCCACTGGCCAACCGCAGATGCCGGGGCTGAGGGAGATACCCAGAGAATCTCCTGCAGAGATATGCCATGCTGAGATGATTGATGCCCACCGATAATAATCACCTTCCCTTGTGCTGTGAATAACTACGAGCAGTGGAGAGATCACAATCGATGCTAATTTTTGCGATTTTGCTCAAGCTCCTTGATGCCGTCCTCAGACTAATACTGCCTTGAGTACAGGGCACATCTCTCTTACCTGAGCCCCTGTGTTTCCTCTTTTGTTCATATCAATAGGTCACGGTGTAGAAGTAGCGAGTGATTTCTTCAAACAGAAGGACGTGATTGTCTGGAATTTTCTTACACAGAGAGTTAAGGAAGCTAGATCATTGAAAGGGACCAGTGGTGTCCTGCAGGGATCGGTTGTGGGACCGCTGCTTGTTGTGATTTTTATAAATTACTTGGATGAAGAAGCAGAAAGGTGGGTTAGTAAGTTTGCCGATGACACGAAGGTTTGTGGAGTGGTACATAGTGTGGAGGGCTGTTGTCAGTTGCAAAGGTGCATTCACAGGATGCAGAACTGGGCTGAGAAGTGGCAGATAGAGTTCAACCTGGAAAAGTGTGAAGTGATTCGCTTTGCAAGCTCGAATGTGAATGCAGAATACAGTGTTAAAGGCAGAATCGTTGGCAGTGTGGAGGAACAGATGGATCTTGGAGTCCATGTCCATAGATCCCTTTCGTTTGCTACCCAAATTGTGATGGGGTTGTTAAGAAGGCATATAGTTCTTTAGTTTTGATTAGCAGGG
This sequence comes from Chiloscyllium punctatum, assembly GCF_047496795.1. Lineage (NCBI taxonomy): Eukaryota > Metazoa > Chordata > Chondrichthyes > Orectolobiformes > Hemiscylliidae > Chiloscyllium > Chiloscyllium punctatum. The sequence goes on from NC_092742.1 coordinate 131,713,837, forward strand.
GATTGAGTTTAAAGCCGCGAGGTTATGTTGCAGCTCTATCGCGCCTTGGCTAGACCACACTTAGAATATTGTGCTCAGTTCTGGTCACCTCATTCTAGGAAGGATGAGGAAGATTGAGAGAGGGTGCAGAGGGAACTTGCCAGGATGCTGACTGGACTGGAGATCAGGTCTTATGAAGAAAGATTGAGGGATTTAGGGCCTTTCTCATTGGAGTGAAGCAGGATGAGAGGTGATTGGATACAGGTGTACAAGATGATGAGAGGCATTGATAGAGCGAATAGCCAGATATCTTTTCCCCTAGCAGAAATCTCTCTAACGAGGGAAAGAGGGTACATAATTTAAAGGTGATTGGAGGACGGTTTTGGGGAGATGTCAATGTTCGGTTCTTTACACAGAGAGTGTTGGGTGCGTGGAATGCACTGCCAGCAATGTTAGTCGAGTCAGATACCTGAGGGACATTTAAGAGATGCTTGGATAGACACATGAAAGATAATGCACGAAAGTATGTCGATGAGTCTGATCTTAGAGAAGGATAAAAGATCAGCACAACATCGAGGACCGAAAGGCCTGTACTGTGCTGTAATGTCCTATGTTCTCTGTTCTAAGAAAGTATTTAAAGAGGCTTTAGATGGATTTTGACCTTTCAGTCAGTTGAGTGCTATGAATATTTAGACATGAAAGAGGACTTGAGACCGAGAGAAGATCAGCCATGATCTTACTGAAGGGCAAAGTAATCTTGAGGGGTGGGGGTAGGGAGCGAACGACTTGCTTCTGTTTGTACGTTTTCACATTCTATTATTGGAAAGTTACAGGGTGTCATTTTCCTGGAAGTTTGGTTATTGAATGTTATCGTCAGGGAGTCCAGAGGATTTTCTGAGCCATCTCTCTGATGTGTCTGAGCTGTATTCACAGTAAACCTGGTTCGATAACGTGACCAACAAATGGGACACATTTCGCAGGATGGGGAATCTCTGAAAAGGGAGATGAGGGGCCTCTTTGATACCCAGTCTGGGTTTTCCAATTTTTCAAATCACCTAAACCGTGTGGGAAAGTATTGAGGGACTGAGTAGTCTCCGCTGTTTCTGTGCATGAGCTGATAGCAGTACGTGGCTTCCCAGTGCTCTTGTCTAGCAGGTTTTAGGGGCTGAATGGAACACAGGAACATGGGACTGAGGAACAGTAGTGGGTCATTACACACTGTGAGCCGTCTCCACCAGGCACTAAGATTGTGGCTGATCAGATTATGGCCTCAGCCCCACTTTCCTATCTGTATCCAATTATCCATGACTCACTTCATGGACACATACTTAACTAATACATCTTTGAATAAATGTAAACAAAGCAGCACCACAATCGTTTGGGGAAGAGAATTTCCACTCGAAAGGCGTTTAGAACTTTTCCTCATCCATCTTATCGAATCAGAGAGTCAGACACCACGGAAACAGACGCTTTCGTCCAGATTGTCCATGCTGAGCAGACATCCTAATCTGATCTAGTCCCATTTGCCAGCATTTTACCAATAAACCTCTGAACCATTCTTATCTATGTATCTTTCCAGATATATTTTCAATGTCTAATTACACCCGCTTCCATGTGTGCTCTTGTACGCTGGGATAATCTTCCTCACTGTCCACTGCACCACGTTTTGCTCTTATCCGTAAATTTACTAATCATGCCTCTGAAATTCACATCCAAGTTGTGTATATACATGAAGAAAAGCAGCAAGCTCAACACTGATTCTTTCAGCACACCACTGGCCACGGGCCTTCAGTCTGGAAAATAATCCGTTACCTTCAAGACAATTTTGCATCCAATTGGTTAAATTTCGCTGGATTCCATAGGACATAACTGCTTTAAATTTTCATTTTAATGCTGTAACTCAATTAGTTTAGCTGATCTAAATATATTTCCATAATCACATATTTACTCTTGTTTTGTTTCAACTATCTGATGAAACAATGTCTCTGCCAATGCCATTTCAGCTTCCTCGTCTTTACATTTATGATCTCTCCTGTTTCAGCTGGTGGTGACATTGTGACCTTGTTGTCCCACAATCAGGAAAGATTCCAGGATAAGTCTCTTGCATTGCTTCAGTTGCCTGTGACTCCACTGGCTTTTCAACCAGAGCAGGAAGCACTTCTACAAGGATTAATTGTATTCCTGGAGCTGAAAGTTTGTCCAATAGTCCCACCACAATTTCTCCACACTTTACTGGACACTCCATCCCCGCTTTACATAATTGTGCGCTTTTTGTCTCACATGAATTCACTTTAACAATTTTCTGGAAATAGTCCTTCAGGAATACATACCTTCGCATTTTTCAGCATCACAGACTGAGAGGATCCTGTGTCTCTAAATAGTGCATCCTCTTTATCTGCTACTCCTGACCTATGTGAATACACTTTCCCTTTGCGGGTATATTTTATAAGCAGATCTGGCACTTCCTCCTGGACCAACCTCAGATCATCTTGTACATTCTGATACAGCTTTGTAGCCTCCACTGTGCTTTATGTTACTTCTCCAATAAAACTCCCAGGCTTATCCTGTTTTCTTACATCTGCTTTTTATTTCCCTAGCCCACCAACAGAGTGATTGCCGGTGACCTAATTGATTGCAACGAAAACACTAGAGCTTTTTTGCTTCTTTGTCGCCTTCAAGGGTTTCCTTTTTACCCTGTGGTAAGTTATCCTTCTGATCTTCACTGAGATCTACATATCCATTTCCATGTGAGGATTTCTCTATCCCTCATGAACTGAAATTGATTCTGGAAGCCAAAATATGTTTTATGGAACAATTCATAATTATCTGCTTCTTCATCTGCTAACCTTGCTGTTTTAACTCTCTGCTCTTACACAAGAGTTTGCACTACTTCACGCAAAGAATCTTTCAATTCCTCCAAAATAACTATCTCTCTAAGTGCATCATAGATTTGTTCGATTTTTAAAGTTCTTATCCATTTATCAAAATTACTTTCTTTGACCCTTTCAAACTCAATATGGGTTTGACCACGGTCACTGCTAAGATTCCTGAAATGTTGTCTATAGGCTTCTGGCACAAGCTCATATGCACTTTTTTCACCTCCTCATACTCACCAGGTCCCTCCTCTGATATTGTTGTGGATACATCACTAGCTCTACCTACAGGATTCATTTGGATCAACAAAACCCACATGGCCACTGGCCACTGCAATTGTTTAGGCACTTCTTCAAATGAGATGCAAAATATTTCCTTATCCTACTCATCAAATTTAGGCAAGGCGTGAATATACTTAAAAAGTGTCGCACCAGGCTTTTGACTACGATGGGTTTGCTAATCCTCATGCTGTTCCAAACTAAATTTACTGTCAGCCTTCATCTCCATCGTTTTCAGCTGACTTTCCACTCTCAGTGTACATCTCTGAAGCTCAAACGCTCTCTCCTTTTGTTTCTCTCTTGCTAAAGCCATTCGTTTTTTTTTCTCTTTCCTGGATAAAACCAATTCGTTCTCTTTGTTTCTCTTTTAATTTTACTCGTACCGCAAACTGCTTCATTAAAGCTTCTGACTCAAGCTGCTTTATTTCCGATTGAAGTTTAGTCATTTCTACAGACCCCAATGGACTTCCCAGCAAATTGGAATGCTGAACTATTGCTGCAATCATCTAATCTTTCCTCACATTACGAGGTAGCTTCAACTCCATTTTGATTACTAATTCCCGCAGCTTGGACTTATGTGCATTTTGTGAAACTCCCAAGGTCGATTCACCCATCTCCAAAACATCCTTTGTGACTGTAGGAGTTATTGCTAGCTGAAGCTCTGTTTACTCACCAAATCCACAAACGAACAAAGAGACACTAACACCTGCCACTCGCTGTCTTAATTCCGCAAAGTCCCCCCAAACTGTTATGGACCAGGCCCGACCCCTAAAAACATTTTAAAGCAGGTAGACCAGACGCAACTTTGGTATTTGTTGAAGGTTAGTGGAAAGTGGATATTACAGAGTGAATTAGCTGGTCAGACTGCTGAGTTTTAAACAAACAGTCTTTATTCACCAAATTACGGAATGAAGCACATGAATTGAAACTAGAATACCCAACTAACTTATCATATCCAACCGAGAGGCTATCCCAAGTTTAGGATGTCGATCCAAAATACTTGCAACAATCCCAATAAACAAACGCTTTATCACAAACAGTAAATCTGATACAAAAAGCTTCCAGGTTATGAGATCGGAAGGACAGAAGGAAGGGGAGAGCGTCCAATTTCAACAGTCACCCTGACTCAAACTGAAACAATCTGCCCAGCTAGAGAGTTGGCCGTGTCCTCTTGATTCTAGAAGTTTTCATTTAAAGTGTTGAACGCGTTATGCCTGATTAGATATAAACAAAATGAACCCAAATGAACCGTTTAAAATTCAGACATATTGGAGTCTTAGGTCGTTTAGAACTTCTCTGAAGAAGAAAAATCAAGGATAACATAACCTTGTAAAAGGACCGGCTTTGTGACAACATGCCACATTTGGCTTTGGACTGAATTCAAACAATGAAGCCAATCAAGTGTGTTAAAGTGCTTGTGAGTTTATATTTTAAAAAGTGCTGAAGCACATTGAGTGTTGGAGATACAAAAGATCAATTAAAGGAATGCCCAGGCAAATCCACATTTCCTGTTGTTTGGAGTGCAAATATATCCACTGTAGTTATATTGGCTGGTGCCTGTTCTAGTCGAGGAGAGATCGGCACGGTAACAACATCTAGATTGTGGTTTTTGAGGGTGGTGGTAGTGGGAGGTTCAGGCGGTTACAGTATTGCAAGCGGACAATGGAGCAGAATCGTCTAGCCTGGGATAAGAAAACATCCACTATTCTCTCTCACAACTGACTTCACGAGAGCAGTTGGTGATTTGACCAATAGTCAGCGATGACAGCAATCAATCCAGTCCAGTTGTTTTTGTGAACTGAAGGAACCATACTGAAAGGTGTTAACTGGATCTGTTTGTTTGGTGACTGTAATTGATGACGGACTTCATGGATTCTAATGATGCCACTGGATGGTATCCTGTTGGTAAGGGGCTTCTTGCAATGCTTTATACCATTATAACAGCAGATGCATCAACTCCAACGCTCACAAGGATCAGCAGCTGCAGAGACAGGAAAAGGAGCGATAAACATCTGAGAATAGACTGGAATGATCCATTAATTGATCAGAATGTGAGAACATTAGACTGGAAAGCTGCAACAATGGACAGAAGTTTATCCTCGAGTCTTTTCTTTTTTTTTCCTGGTCTTGGTCAACACACCATATCGGATTTTGGGTACACTGATGATTATCCAGGCGAGTTACTATCCTATCCTCGCTATTGTTTGTGTTCCTGGTAAGTTTCTTCATCTCTATGCATTTGTTAATCTCTTTAACCAAGGCAAACTTCTTTGCTATTTCTGTTATCTATATTTGACAAAGACAGAAACAATTGTCTTCAGTTTCAAATGCAAATTCCATTCATTCCCCACAAATTTCAGAACCGCCCACACCCCCGCCCTCACAAGCATCTGAGAATGAGACTGTTCAGAATACCGAAGTACCTTTTTTCCCTGAATTCATTTACATCTCGATATTCTCTCCATCACCAAACCTATCCAGTACCAGCTCGATTATATTCCCAAGCTCCATCATGGCATTAATGCTGACGCTTCATGCCGGGTTGGACCGAAGTGTCTGTTTCCATACTGTGCACCTCTATGACTCAGCAAGTAATCAGCACAATAAATGAGTAGTGTCCTTCATTGCAAAATGATTAAAGTATAAGTGTGAAGACACCGTCCTGCGGTTGTAGAGTGATCTTGAGACAGTATTTTCTCTCCTGTATAATAAATGATCTCCTTACTACAGAGAGACAGTGTAATGGAGTTTCATCAGACTAATCCCTGCGGTGATGGTACCATGAGGAGAGTGTGAAGGAAATGAATGTTTAATATGTAACACTATAAAAAGAATAAAAAGTGATTGCATTAACACTTGAGTATTATGAATCACCACTCATTATTTCCAAAACAAAACACTGACAGCATTGCCGTGATACGTGTCTTCACATTTTGACAAATACGTAGATCGGAAAGATTTAGAAGGATATGGACCAATGAACAGCTTTTAGCCAATAAAAGGATTGGTATGTGACAGAGAAGACAGGATAGTGTCCTGTATGGAGGTCAGAAGATGGTGGAATGCCGAAATCTGTCAGAGTGTGGCTGCTGACAGGTTGTGAACAACATGACATTCAGTGCAGGGTCACACACCAGATGCATATTGAGACAGTGAGAGTTCATTCAGAACCTGCAGCTCTCTCTCAACCAACATGGGGCTCTACAGAACTCTGTAAATGATCATAGAGTCACAGAATTCTATAGCAAGGAGACAGGCCCTTTAGCCCAAACTAGTTCATTCTGACCAAAATGTCCATCCACGCTAATCCCATTTCTCTGCGTTGGTCAATATCCTTCTAAATCTTTCCGATCGACGTATTTGTCCAAATGTGAAGACATGTGTCACGGAAAGCATGTTATATTTAATGCTATCAATGTATTGTTTTGAAAATAATGAGCCGAAACGTCGATTCTCCTGCTCCTTGGATGCTGCCTGACCTGCTGCGCTTTTCCAGCAACACATTTTCACCTCTGATCTCCAGCATCTCAGACCTCACTTCCTCCACACATTGACGCATATCAGACGTGGGCAGAAATTCACCAAATTGTTTTGCCTGTTGGGTATAGAAAGGAGGATGCTGCGAATGGCATATGAGCTACCACTTGGAGATCATTTCGGGGAGAGGACAATACAGGCTGAAGTACAAAAATATTTTCACTGGCCTGTACTACACAAAGATGTCGTCGAATTTTGCCAGACGTCTCAAACATGTCACACAGGCAGTAATAACACCGAGGTGATGGATAACTTGGGAATAAAGCAATTCAAATTTTTGCATACTATTCGGAATCACAGGGAGCATGAGAGAGACGGCATCAAAATCTGAAGACCATGTTGAAGGTTTAAGGTCAGGATTATCTAGATGATTGCGAAAAGGAAATTCATTTTGAACTATTTGTGATCAGAGACGCACTGAATGAATCGAACAAATTCAGTCTATTTGAATTAATTTGCAGGCGTGAAGTGAAACGACCATTAACATTGGTTAAGGAGATATTAATATGTCAGAAGTCAGAGATCACCCATTTGGACGATGTGTCAAATTTTAGGGAATGATGAAATAGAGCTGAGGAGTTAGGTAGACAGCATGTAAAAGTATCGCAGCATACAATGAAACAGGAAGTGGATCAGAAATCACAAATTCGCAATTTTGCGAATGGGAACAAGGTCTTGGTGTTACTTCCGGTAACAGGTGAGCCTTTAAAACCAAATTTTAGTTCATATCAAATTGGGAACAAATTGAATGAGGTGAATTCCCTGGTATGGACACCAGACAGAAAGAAATCTCACATAGTGTGTCATATAAATATGCTCAAAAGATATTTGGATCGGGAAGGAAAGCAAGAGGAGAAGGTGTTAATCATTACAGCACAGAAGGAAGAACCAAGTTCAGAGGATTCTGAATCGGACATTCCTCAAAACAAATTTAACAAGAAAGTTGTAAAAAATTGGGATAAGTTATTGAATTACCTTCCACAAGAAAAGCAAAGTGACTTGAAAGAGTTATTACAATCTCATGAAGGGATATGCGGAAACAAACTGTGAAATACAAACATAATTGTGCATGATAAAGATACTGGAGATGCTGTTCTGATTAAGCAACATCTTTACAGGTACGACCCTACAAAATTGGAACTGGTTCAGAAGGAGATAGAGTGAATGCTCCAAGATGGCAGAATCTAAGTGAGTTACAGTGACTGGAGCTCACGTATCGTCATGGTGCCAAAGTCAGATGGGCCCCAATGGTCATGTGTGGACTATCACAAAGTCAACGCCGTTACAAAGCCTGATGCATATCAAATTCCATGTTTGGAGAAATGTGTCGAAAAAGTGGGAGAAGCTACTTACATTTCTAAGTTGGACTTGCTCAGAGGCTACTGACAAGGACTTCTGTCAGAGAGAGCAAAGGCAATTTCGGGGCTTTCATAGCGCCAAATGCACATTTGGCATGAAAAACGATCCAGTTACATTTCAAAAGGCTGATAATTAGGTCATTGCCGGATTACCCAACTAGGTGATATACGTTAATGGTCTGGAGGGTTAATGATCTGGTGGTTTTTGGTCACTCATGGAAGGAACATTTAGGGCATTTATTGGACTTGTGCGATCAACTTCAGAAGGCAGGCTTGGTGGTAAACCTAGATATAAGTGAATTTGAGAAAGCCCAAGTCACGTTCCTGGGTCACGTTATCGGACATGGGCAAATTGCCCCATGAGATACAAAAAGGAAAGTAGTTGGGAAATGTTTCACACCGTTGACAAAAAGATATATGCAGTACTGCAGTTCCGGGGATTGACTGGATTTTACCGAAAGTTTGTGCCAAACTTTAAACAGTGCGGCTGCTCCACTCACCAAATTGTCAAGGGCAAGTACTCTCAGTGGACAGAGGACTGTCAAAAGGCATTTTACAGCCTAAAGTCTGTGTTAACACTGGCCCCAGTATTTGCTACACTAGATTACATGAATCCTTTCAAGGTGATTATCGATGCCAGTGATGTAGGTATTGGTCCGGTGTTCCTGCAGGAGAATGATGAGGGAATAGAAAGACCTATTGGGTATTTTTCTGGGAAGTCGAACGTTCATCCACAGAAATGTTCAACGGTGGAGAAAGAGACTTTAGACTTGGTGTTGGCATTACACTATAACTGTGTTTATATTACCAGCAATGCATCTGAGACAATCGTGTCCTCTGATCACAATACATTTACATTTGTAGAAAATATTAAGGACAAAAATGTCAGACTGTTTAGATGGAGCTTGTTGTTGAAGCCATTCAATCTGACCATTGCGCATGTGGCAGGTCGTGAAAATGTGAAAGCTGATGAGTTATTGAGACTCGAATGAGATACAGAGGTATTCGGTGGTGGGTGTACCGCGGCCTGAATTTGCATGGGTTTGTGCAATTTTGAATGTTTACAGTTAGTGTAGTGCATCTGTTAGTTTTGAGACTACTAACGGGGTTTGAAGGGTTAAAAATGCAGCCATCTTTTGGCATTGATGGTTTTTTTTAAGGGGGGGGGGGAGACATATCACAAAGCTAGTCCCTTTTTTGTCGAAAAGTTGTTCCTTGACTCAAGGCGACTCTGTTCTTGGTTTTTTTTTCAGAGGGACAATAAAACGGTGCCAAGCTCAGATCAGTCTGGTTTGGTACAGAGATGAAAAGGATTTTCAGAGGCCTTTTGTCTATATGGAAATAACTGAGACTTCAGGCCAAAGTGGTCATCCTTTATAAGTGATCAGTATAATGAACAGAGAGTGGTGAGCTATTTTAGCTGAACTAGCTGAGCTGAGCTGAGCTGTTTGCAGTTGATTTTTGAACTGGGAAGTTCAACTGAGAGCTGTGTGGAAACTCTCTCTCCTTTCCGACCTTCACCTTCACCTGGAAGTATGTGTTCCGTTTGTGCTGGTTTATATTGGGAGTTTGCCTATTGGGACAGTAGTGTACATTCGGAACAGCATAATTAGGCCTATGCTGAATCGGTTTAATTCTGTCGTGATTCTTTATTCTGTTCTTTGTGTCTCATTATGTAATTTTATGAATAAACTTTTTGTCTGTTTTAAAATCTTGTCGTCAACCTAGCTAAATTACTCCGGCTAATTTTCAATGCACACTTACCGAAACAAATTGCAAAGGTATGCTCTGGGCTGCCTGCTTAAAAATGTTTTGAGTGGTCAAGCCTAGTCCATAACATCTCGGAGATGGAAGATGCCTCCTTGGGAGTTGGTACAAACCAATCACTTTCCCTCCTCATGGTCAGCAAACCATGTTAACATAACACATGTGAACCATTAGCAATGGAACCAGGCGGAACAACATGGAGCAGTCTGTCTGTGCAGTCTATGCCTCATAGGTTTGTCGTGTTGCAGCAACAATGACATCCTCCTATTTCAGTCTAACAGTTTGGAGGGGCTGAATGGCCTCCTCTTCTGCTCATGTGTCAGTGTCTCGAGGGACTGAATGTCTTCCTCCTGGCCCGAGGGTAGAGGTTCAAGGACTTCAGTGGGCAACCCGTGGTTCCTGCCTACCAGCACGTTGTGCTGACTAGACTCTATCTTCCTGAGTTATAAGAGACAAACAGAAGGCTGGAAGAACACAGCAAGCCAGGCGGCAGCATGAGCTGGGAAAGTCAACATTTCAGTTATAACCGTTCTTCAGAAATGGTGGTAAGCTTCTCTTTCCTTTTTCATTCTGTTCGGAATTTGTGCCGACATCTGAGGTTCTCTGGGCTTGTTTTCTTAAATTATATCTTCGGTGTAACATGCTGGGCCGACACTGTCATCAATTCAATTTTAATCAAATGATCCACCAACCCCCGCCCCATTTTGTTCTGCTATAGTTTCACCCAGAAGCAACTGCACTTTGGCCAGATCCTGTCATTTTTTTTCCCATAAAATCTGTCTCCCAATGCAAAAATCTTTTATTTTTTTAACATTTTGGCGTCTTTTCCTTAGCAAAGTCAAAATGTGTGTTATCATGGTCACTGGTCCTATAATGGTCCCCACTTCTGCCTGGAACAGCTGACTGGCTTCGTTCCCCACAGTGAGGCCCAGCGCTGCACTGCCCATTGTTGTATCTACTCTATGTTGATATAAGAAGCTGTCTGGAATAAATTTCAAAACACCTGCCCCCCCTTAAAAGGTTATCACTGACCTAATGAATATTTGGAATTGACATGCCTGAATATAATGATCCTATTATTGTTTTTACACACCTCAATATCTTGGTTATATACCTGCTCACGTACTTTCTTTTATCTGGGGGTCTAATAATATATCCCTAGCAGTGTTTCTGTCATGGTTGTGATCCTGAGCTGTAACCACCAAGCCTCATTATAAGATCCTTTCAAGATATCGTCCCTTCTTACGCATGTAACTGACTCCATAATTAATAAGGCAACACCACCTCCTCTTTTACCCTTTCTCCAGTCCTGACTATAGTTCTGGTACCACAGAATATTGAGTTGTCAGCCCTGACCTCCCTCAAACACATCTCAGAAATGGTAAAAATGTCACACTTCCACATGTCACCTCGTTTGCTTATCATATCTGTCTGTCTGTTAATATTACCAGGATTAAGGTAAAGCGCATCCAACCTGGAATATATCACCTGGAATACTCTGTACCTTGGGGTTCTTCAGTTATTCACTGTTCGTTATCAACCTGTCTAATTCATGAACCAAAACTGCAACTCTGGGAATGAATGAATATTTGTTGAATTTTAATTTCGTTTTTACTAAATGTGTTCATCAAGTGCAACTTTCCGGAACTGAACAGTCAGATCCAGATACAACGATTTTCTGCAGATTAGTTCCTGTTCAGTGTGCAGAGGGGACAGCCCTCAGTAAAGGAGAAAGTGAGGACTAAAGATCCTGGTGATCGGAGTCGAAAATTGTGGCGCTGGAAAAGCACAGGCAGTCAGGCAGCATCTGATGAGCAGCAGAGTCAAAGCTTTGGGCATCTGTCCATCCCATGTTTTCCATTCCATAATACACAGGATATTGGAAACCATACTGGTTCAGGAAAGCAGCACTATACTGAGCCCTGAATTGGAAAGCAGTCAATCAGTTGTATGGACAGGGAGTAAACAAGTTGAAGTGAAATACAGACTGATTGAAGTACAAACACAAGGATAGATAAATCCCTCGGCCAGACAGGAAACACCCTAGGTTACTACAGGAAGAGAGGGAAGAGATTTCTGTGCCTTTGGCGATGGTCTTTGCGTCTTCACTCTCCATTGGAGTAGCATCACATGATTGGAGAGTGGCAAACGTTACTCCCTTGTTCAGGCAAGGAAACAAGGATTGTCCTGAAAATGACAGATCAGTCAGTCTTACATCAGTATTGGGCAAAATATTGGAGAGGATTCTAAAAAATCATAGTTTGTTAAGAAATTGTCAGCATGGCTTTGTTAGGGGCAGGTCATACCTCACAACTCTTATTGGATTCTATGAGGATGGGATTAAGCACACTGAAGAAGGTAGAGCAGTGAATGCGGAGTGGACGGATTTTAACAAGGTGTTTGATAAACTTCCCCGTGGTAGTTTCATTCAGAAAGTTCGGAGGGATGGTGTACAGGGAGTCCTATCTGTCTGGATACAGAATTGGCTAGCCCATAGGAGCCAGATGGTTGTGGTAAATGGGTAGTATTCAGTGTGGAACTAGGTGAGCAGTGGTGTTCCATAAGGATCGGTTCTAGGACCTCTGTGTTTGTGATTTTGATAAATGACTTGGATGACGAAGTGGAAGAGTAAGTTTGTAAGTTTGATGTTGTAACACAGGTTAGTGGAACTGTGGATAGTGTGGAGGGCTGTTGTAGTTTGCAACAGGACATTGACAAGATGCAGGACACGGCTGCTAAGTGGCAGATCGTGTTCAATCTGGAAAAGTGGGATACGATTCATTTTGGAAGGTCGAATTTGAATGCAGAATACAGGGTTAAAGGCAGGATTCTTACATTGTGGAGGAACGGGGAATCATATGTTCCATAGCTCCCACAAAGTTGCTACCCAGGTTTATAAGGTTGGTAAGAAGGTGTGTGATGTTTTCATTAGCTGAGGGGTGGAGTTTAAGAGCTGCGAGGTTATGCTGCAACTCTATGGAGCCCTGGTGAGACCACACTTAGAATATTGTGATCAGTTCTGGTTGCCTCGTTATAGGAAATATGTGGAAACTTTGGTGAGGGTGCTGAGGAGATTTATCAAGATGCTGCCTGCACTGGAGGGCCTGTCTTACAAAGAAACGTTGAGGGAGCTGGGTGTTTTCCTCTTTGGAACGAAGAAGAATGGAACATGACTTGAGCAGAGGTGTACAAGATGATTAGAGGCATAGATAGAGTGGATAGCCAGAGACTTTCTCCTAGGGTGGAAATGGCTCTCGACGGGGTATGATTTTAAGGTAATTGGAAAAAGGTTTAGGAGTGATGTCAGAGGTAGTTTATTTACACAGAGAGTGGTGAGTGTGTGCAATTAACAGCCAGCAGTTGTAGTAAAGTCATTATATTTGGGATATTTAATTGGATAGGCACATGAATGATAGCATAATGAAATGTATGTAGGTTAGCCAGATCTTAGAGTAGGATAAAAGGTCGACAGAACGTCAAGGGCCGAAGAGCCTGCACTGTGCTGCACTGTTCTATATTTCCAGTTTCACCCAGCATGGGGAATCTCATCAATTGTTGAATGTGTGAGGGGGTGATGTGTGTGAGATCAGGAAGCCTTGGAGGGGTGTAAGGCCAAAACCTCCAGTTACAGTCACCTAAAAGCCAGTATAATATGCGTGTTGACTTAGATCAGACAGAATCCACCAAGTTCAGTTATTAATGCAATTTGTGGATTGCCGTTTGCTGCTGGTTATTTCACATACATTCTACTGTGTGATCCATGTAGTAATCTCTGACCATTCACAGAGATGTCCAATTTTATTTTGATACTGGAGAATGTGCATGTGATATTTATTAGATATATATTTAGAGGGTTATTTGTGAGACACAAGGGATTGTAACAGATTGTCAATTTGTTAATGCCTTCACCCATGTCTGGTCCGGGGTGCAGAAGTATGGAGTCTGGGAGGCAGGTCAGATTTCATCACCGTAGGTAACTTGTATTGTGTGATTCTGGCTCTCCATGTCAACATGTCTGCTTTCTGGGCTAGGCTCTGACTGAAGATGAATTTTAAAGATTGGTTGCTGGTCAGCTATTCGTATTTAACCTGGACAACGTTTGAACTTACACTGAGACCAGTGATAGTCTGTTGGTGGGTTCTTCCCCTGCCCAAGGTGGATTCCAAATTATTTGTTTTGAAGTAATGTTTGACTGACTGCCCTGAACCAGGTTAGAAGCTCTATGCACAGATTTTGAAACAGGCCACTGAGTCTCTCTGTATCACAGGCAGCGTTGAGGTCCAATAACACTGTAAATGATTTCAGACCTATTGGAAGCAATTTTCAGCGTAGCTCATTGCAAGTTTACTGACCAGAATAATAATCGGATGTTTGCTATATTTCATGAATTGTGCAAAAATAAGACGTGAATGATAATCATTCAACTGAACTATAATCTCTTAAATCAATTATGTTGTTTCTATATTTATGGACCTAAATTATAAACTCCTGTCAAGATTTTATAACACCGAAATAAAGCATGTACGTTTTATTTTATCGAACAAAGAACATAACTCTCGTGGTGATCAGAATTAGACATTCAATGTCAGAATTCAAAACAATGTTTTGCCACTCCAATATTTTTAAAGTGGTTTGCATCACCTCCCCCAACCCCCACCACAGGTACACTTCACTTTCCCCTGCCTGAGATGTTACACTTTCCCATTTACCTCCTACCTCGTCACTATCCAAGGGCCAAACATACCTTCCAGATGAAGCAGCATCCTACCAACATTTCCTACAATCCGGTCTACTACATTCGCTGCTCACATTGTGGTCTGCTCTACACTGGGAAACTAAAGGTAGACTGGGTGACCACTTCATAGAATATCCAAGCTGTACCTATACAAAAGACCCCGATTTTCCAGTGGCCTGCCAGTTTAATACCCCATCCTGTTCCCTGAACAATATCTCTGCGTCAGGCTTGCTGCAGTGTTCCAGGACATTTCAACGCAAGCTGGAAGAACAACACCTCATTTTTCAGGGGGGACCCTGCAGCTCTTCAGACTCAAAATAATGTTCAATAATTTTAGGGACTGAACTTCTCAATACCCCCTACCCATACACCAGGCCTAGATCTCACGTGGCCTTCCATTACTCACCCCCTATTGTTAGCTACTAACAGTCTCCATTAACAGCTATTCAGCCTCTGCTGTCTATTAATCAACATTGTCAGGGCTACCATCCGTTCTGATGAAGGGCCACTGAATTAGAAACGTTAATTCTGATTTCTCTGCAAAGAAGCTGCAGACCTCATGCAGCAATTTGATTTTTGTTTCAACAATATCTCACAATGTTTTTGTATCACAATGCAATACGTCATGGATATTTGGAGCTCTGTCAAACATAGGAACTTTGTAATTTCTCATTTAATGTCCATAAACACATATTCCAGATTCAACTGAGATAGCAGCTTTGCTTATATCGTTCAGATCAGTCAATTTGTCACAGTTCAGAAAGAAAAAGTAATCGATAGAGGGAAACACAGCCGGTCTGGCACCCTCTGAGCAGAGATACACAGAATTAACCTTTAATTTCAAAATGAATTTTTCAAAACAGTGTCACATCATATTCGATATGTTAACTCTGTTTCTCTGTGCAGATACTTCCTCATCTGTTGCGCTTCTACCATCATTTTTTGTTTGTATTTCATGTTTCCATATTACTATATTTCATGTTCTTGACAGGGCTACATGCTGAAATTGGTTGCATATGGACAATGTAGTCCATTCCTGTTCCTATTATATTTGGTGTGTCTGTGACACCTGTGCTGTGGCCGAAATCTGTTTCTTCCTTAAGATTCAAAGGAAAAAATAATATTTTTCTGATTATCCTGTACATCTGAGGAACTCCACTTTGTTTGAAAAGACATTTTAGAGGCAACTGAAATTTCATGAGATAATAGTAATAAATTATTGATGGTGGAGCTCTCTGTGTCCTTCGTTGAACTGACTTATCTACCCCCTCTCCAAAGTCTTTGATTACATATCATAGAATTATTTATAGCAAAAGTGGGGGAAACTCGGCCCATTGTCTCTTCCAGCTTGGAATGACGATATCTTTACTGTTCGTCTCCTGTACTGTCCCCACAGCCCTCCACATTTTGTTATTAGTGTCTGCTTTTAATTTTAAGTATCCTGCCAGATATGAACCACATGATCAAACTCAACCAAAAAATATAAACAGAACTTAGAGGGCAAGCTCAGCAAGTCTGGCAGTATCTGCGAAGAGAAATCAAAGTTAATGTTTCGGGTCCAGTGATCCTACTCAATCTGTATTCCCAATGATTAAATGGTGTGCATATAAAATATAATCCACTTTATCACATTTAAAATTATCCTGTTTAGTTCACATTGTCATTCAGTATTGCAACTCCCAAATGTTGGCTATTTCCTTGTTATGCATTAGATTTGATTCTGTCTGTCAGAACGAGGGATGATGACTGGGGACTATCATTGTACTCCCCATGCAGTGTCCACAGCCACTGCTCCCATTCCCCCTATCTCCCAACCAATATCATGGTCATTCGAACATGACTTATTAATTCATAAGTCTAAATGAATAAGTTCATTGTAATTATCACTTTTGGTTTTGGGCTGAGGCCAAAACGCAAAGAATAATAGGGTTTACAGCAAATAAAAGTGCATTTAGAAGTTTGTAAATTTGTATAAACAATATACTGTAGCATATTCTCTATGGAAGTTCCAATGTTGCCTTATTAGAGCAGAGAGAGGAACATTCAGAGAAGTCCACACTTCCTCAGGGCGACTGTGCCCAGTGACAGGCTGGCGTTTGTTCCCGTGGAGGAGAGATCAGCACAGTAACAACATCCTGATTGTGATTCATTTTTGGGGTGGAGGGATTTGGGGAGAGATGGTTACAGCATAGTAAACGGACAACAGAGCAGAATCATCTAGCCTATGAAAAGATAACATCCATAATTCTCCCTCACAACTGACTTCACGAGAGCAATTGGTGATGGGAGATTTGACCAATAACCAGCAATGTCAACATGTAGTCCAGTCCAGTTATATTGTGAACTGAATGTGCTGAATTGAAAGCTGGGACTTGTTGCTCAGTGACTATGATTAATGTCAGCCTCCATGCAATGTAACAATGTCACTGGAGGGTTTCCCTCTCCTATTGGTGAGGGGCTTCATTCAGTGTGCTATTCCACTGTAGTAACAGATGCATCAGCTCCAACACGAACAGAGATCAACAGCTGCGTAGACAGAGAGAGGACAGATCTGAATCTGAGAATAGCGGACTGGAACATTACAACAATGGAGAGGAGGTTTTTCTTGAATCATTTCAAGATCTCCCCCCTTCGGAATTTCTACCATAGCGGATATCCACAGTGCTGATGATTATTCTGGGCGGGGTGGAGGGTGTGCTCCTAACCTATTATCGCTATTGTTGGTGTTCTCTACCTCTGTCCATTTATTAATCCCACAAACAATTTTGAACTCTGTTGCAATTTCTGTTATCTACATTTGTCAGAGAAAGAAACTATTGTCTTCAGTTTCAGTTGTAGTCTCCATTCATTACCCATGAATTGCAGACCACTCCCTCACAAACATTTGAGAACAAAACTGTGCAAAATCTCGAGATCCCTTTTTGCCTTCTGTTCTCTCTGTCACCAAACCTGTCCACTACCAGCTCCTAATATCCCCAATCTTCATCTCTGCGTCAGTGCTGTTGCTGAACAAACCATTGGCTACACATTAGTAAAAATCAGACTTAATGTTTCAAGCTCTCATCTGACCACTTTTCCGATTACAAATATTTCAATCATAAAATTGTTCTTGTCTCGGAAGTTACTTCATGATTAGGACAATATATGAGTGTAGGAGTGTCGCTGGATGTAATTCAGAAGCAAAGCTTATTAAACGAAATATATTGTTTCAGTTCCACCACAGCTGATGACGGAACTTAAATAAAAATAGTAAGAATTGGAATAAAAGTGAATTTCACAAAAAACAACCATAAAAGCAACATTTTGTCTGAAAACCTTCCTGTTTCACGGATCACCTTCGGCAAAGAAATCTAATGTTATTACACGGTCTGGGTTAAGTGAGTCATCAGGCCCATGACAATGTGTTTAACTTTAGTTTGGCTTGTGAAATGGCCTCAGAGTCAGGGCAATTAGTGATGGTCACCAAATGCTGCCCTTGGCAGAGATGCCAACATCCCACGAAATAATAAAATTGTAGGTGAAATTAAATAAAGGATGATGCTGAAAATCTGACATTATACAAGGAAATGCAAAGAAACGAACAGAAAGTGCTGGGGAACTTTCCAGAACTGAAAGCAGCTGGGAAAGAGTGTGTTTAATATCATGGACAGGGAAGTCTGCATTGAAGGGAAGGGGGAATAAATAGAGAAAGAGAGGTATAGAAGAAAAAGAGCAAACAAAGAGAATGATGATCAGCTGGGCTGGAAATAAAATGTGAGATTCACTTCATTTATTTTTCGCCATTCCCATCTTCCTGAATATCATGCCCATGTCAATACAGGTATTCCCCGGTTTTCAAAAGTTCGCTTTTCGCCACTTCCCTTTCCGAATGAACTACACTAGGACCTTGTTTCGCGAACGAAAAGAAATCCTCAGAGGATTTTCACTTTTTCGAAGAAAGGCGAATTTTTTCCCTATATAAATTAGTGCTACTGCACTTTACACCATATCAGCTTGCGAACGGTTTCGTTTGAACACTCTACTTAGAGAAAGTGAGGGAAACCTGTATATATCTAAGATCATGTTTAATGCGATTTCATTCCCCCTGTCTGTCTTCCCTGAGTGTGGTCATCTTCTTATATTTGTTAACGGGATATGGGTATCTCTGATTGGGCCAGTATTAGTTCATTTTCACAGTTGCCCTTGAGAAGACCTTGAGCCACTGTAGTCCACGTGATTGATCTGATTTGACTTGATTTATTTTAGTCAAATGTACAATGGAAAGGTTGTGTTGTGAGGAGTGCAGGCACATGATAGTAAACAAGAAAACAGAGATCGTGGGGTACTCACACAGAGTGAGGCATACAAGGTTACAGCTTCACAGGAGGTGAGCACAGCAAGATCGACATTAACATTTTAAAATTATATGAAAAGTTAGAGATGTCAATTCTTCAGTCTAATAATGGTCGGGAAGGACGTGCTCCTGAGCATGCTGGTCCATGTTTTCAAGGCTCTGTGTCTCCTTCCCGTTGGAAGAGGTTGTAGGAGACCACGACTGGTTTGGGAGAGATCTTTGATGTTGCCAGCCTTTCTGCGACAATGACAAGTATAAATGGACGGAAGGTTGTCTTCCGTGACGGGCTGGGCTGTGCACACAACCGTCTGTAGTTTCTCATGGTACTGGGCAGAGCAGTTACCATGTAAGTCCATTATGCACGTGAAGACAATGCTTTGAGTTGCCAGTATACAAAGCACTGGGAGACGGGCGGTTCAAAAATAGTTAGATGTAACAATTGGCTATTAAATGGATACTCACGTTCTGGTCGCTATTTTGATAACAATTTAAATTTAACCGATAAATTTAAACTGTGTCCACGATACCGATACCCAGTTGAGTTAATTGTATTGCCAACATCGAACCAATGAACCTTCACCTATGTCAAACGAGTAGAGAAGCCATCACTATCATAACGCTGGAGAAAGAGACAGACACGAAGGGAAGGAGAGAGAGAACACAGCGAGGGAAACAGATGGACAGTAGTGAAAGAAAGAAAGGAAACAAAACACGGTAACAAACAGTCACGTGGGCAAGGACCAGGGAACATAATAGGTTCAGGGAAAGAAACAGAAGACAGGGAAATGGAAAACAGAGTGAAACAGACAGTGTGAGAAAAATAGTGAGATACAAAGCACATAGGGAGCTGGGGATGGGGTCACAGTGAGCTGGGGGTGAGGAAGTGGAGAAGCTGCGGGTGAGGACCTGAGAGATCTGGGAGTGAGCACTGATGGGAGCTGGGCGGAGGGAGGTGAGGATTTATTTTGACCTGTACCAAGATGTCCAGGCAGATCATAGTAAGCAAGGATGTACAGAACGATGGCTGTAAAACATGTCTGAAAGGCATATAGGTTAGGCTGCACAGGGTGTGCGCTAGGCGAGATCAACATGTACAAAATCAGCATTATCTGAGATTAGAGATTCCATTCATCAGTCTAACAACAGTCAGGAAGAAGCTGTTACTGAACC
Organism: Chiloscyllium punctatum; assembly: GCF_047496795.1. NCBI lineage: Eukaryota > Metazoa > Chordata > Chondrichthyes > Orectolobiformes > Hemiscylliidae > Chiloscyllium > Chiloscyllium punctatum. Next base: position 131,733,868 of record NC_092742.1, read on the forward strand.
AGCTGCTCTGAGTTTTCAAGCTTCTGTATCTTTTAGCCTGGTGGAAGAGTGTGTGGGAGATCTTCACAGGCATTTGATGGATCTTTGGTAATGTTAGAACTGAGAAAATTCTAGTACAGGAACAGGCCATTCAGTGGTCCAGGCCTGCGCCGATCCAGATCCTCTATGTAATTCCGTCGCCTATTTTCTGAGGGTCTGTATCCCTTTGCTCCCTGCCCATTCATGTATCTTTCCAGTAACATCTTAAATGGAGCACCACTGGTCACAGTTCTCCATTTTGAGAAACTCCCTTCCCCTACTACGCTCTGTCCTCTGTTGCCAAGCCAGTTCTTTATCTTTGTAGCCAGCACACCCTGGACACTATATGACTTCACCTTTTCCATAACCCGGCCATGGGAAAAATTAACAAACGCCTTCTTGAATTTCATGAACATGACATCAACTGCCCTTCCCTCATCAATCAACTTTGTCATTTCCTCAAAGAGTTCTATTAAGTTGGTAAGACATGACCTTCCCCGCACAAAACCATGTTGCCTCTCACTGGTAAGGTCATTTCCATCAAAATGAGAATAAATCCTATCCCTCAGGATCTTCTCGAGCAACTTCCCTACCCCTGATGGCAGGCTCGCTGGTCTATAATTAACTGGATTATTCATCCTACCCTTTTAAAACAAGGGTATTATCAACTTTCCAGTCCTCCGGGACCTCAGTTGTTCAAGGATGCTACAAAGATATCTGTTAATGCCCAAGCTATTTCCTCTGTCCCTTCCCTCAGTAACCTGGGATAAATGTTGGCAGTCTTTCTGCGGTAACGGGCCATGTAAATAGAGTCAATGGTTGGGAGATTGGAGTCCGTCGTAGTCTGGGCTGTGAACACAATCTTCTGTAGTTTCTTATGGTCCTGGGCAGAGCGTTACTGTACGACGCCGTTACACACCCGGGCAGTACGTTCACAATATTGCATCTGTAGAAGTAGTGCATGCTGAATTTCCTGAGCCTCCTGAGGAAGGAGAGGTGTTGTTGAACATTCTTGACTGTCACACCTATGTGAGAAGATCAGGGTAGGTTGTCAGTAATCGTCACTCCGAGGGAGTTGATGCTCTGCACCTCCTCAACCATTGAGGTAGGTGATGGCGTGTTGCTCTCCTTTCTTTCTGAAGTCAATGATCAGTTCCTTACTATTGCCGAATTTGAGAGAGAGGTTATTATCATTATACCATGCCACTAAGCCCTCGATCTCCTTTCTGTATTCTGACTCATCGTTGTTTGATATCCCTCCTGATTTGGTGATGTCATCAGCGAACATTCAGCTGGGGTTGTTTGGAATTTGGCAACACAGCCACGTGTGTTCAGGGCGTACAGTAGGGGGCTGAGGAAACAGCCATGGGAGTACAGGTGTACAGTAGGGGGCTGAGGGCACAGCCATGTGTGTTCAGGGCGTACAGTAGGGGGCTGAGGACACAACCATGGGAGTACAGGGAGTACAGTAGGGGCCTGAGGACACAGCCATGGGAGTACAGGGTGTACCGTAGGGGGCTGAGGACACAGCCATGGGAGTACAGGGTGTACTGTAGGGGCTGAGGACACAGGCATGGGAGTACAGGGTGTACTGTAGTGGCTGAGGACACAATCATGGGAGTACAGGGAGTACAGTAGGGGCCTGAGGACACAGCCATGGGAGTACAGGGTGTACTGTAGGGGGCTGAGGGCACAGTTGTGGGTGTACAGGGAGTACAGTAGGGGGCTGAGTGCACAGCTGTGGGTATACAGGGAATACAGTGGTGGTTGAGGACACAGACGTGGGTGTACGGGGAGGACAGTACAATGCTGAGGATACTGCCGTTGGTGTATTGGGAGTACAGTAGGGAGTTGAGGGCTCAGCTCCGGATGTACGGAAAGCACAGTAAGGGACTGAGGACACAGCCATAGGAGTACAGGGAGTACAGTAGGGAACTGAGGACACAGCCGTGGGTGTACAGAAAGTAGAGTAGGGGCCTGAGGGCACAGCTGTGAGTATACAGGGAGTACAGTAGGGGGCTGAGGACACCGACGTGGGTGTACAGGGAGTATTTGTAGGGGGTTGAGGTCACAGAAGTAGATGTACCGGGAGTACAGTAGGGGGCTGAGGACACAGCTGTGGGTATACAGGGAGTATATTTGGGCTGTGGGCACAGCCATATGTGTACAGGGAGAGCAGTAGGGGGCTGAGGGCACAGCCATGGGTATACAGAGAGTACAGTAGGGGGCTGAGCGCACAACCATGTGTTCACATGGAGTACAGCAGATTCTGAGTACACCACCGTGGGTATACAGAGAGCACAGTAGGGGGCTGAGGGCACAGCTGTGGGTATGCAGGGAGTACAATAGGGGACTGTGGACACAGCCGTGGGTGTACAGGGAGTACAGTAGGGGGCTGAGGGCACAGACATGGATGCACAGGGAGTACAATAGGGGGCTGAGGGCACAGCCGTGTGTGTACAGGGAGTACAGTAGAGTGCTGAGGGCACAGTTGTTGGTATACTGGGAATACAATAGAGAACTGATGACACAGCCATGGTTGTACAGGGAGTACAGTAGGAGGTTGAGGGCACAGCCATGAGTATACAGCGAGTACAGTAGGGGGCTGAGGGCACAGACGTATGTGTACAGGGAGTACAGTACGTTCTGAGTACACAGCTGTGAGTGTACAGGGAGTACAGTAGGGGGCTGAAGGCACAACCATGTGTATACAGGGAGTACAGTAGGAGGCTGAGGGCACAACCGTGGGTGTTCAGGGAGTGGGTAGAGGCCTGAGGTTGCAGCTGTATGTAAACAGGGAATACAATAGGGGTCTGAGTACAGAGCCGTGGGTATACAGAGAGTACTGTATGGGGCTGAGGATACAGCCGTGGGTGTACAGGGAGTATAATAGGGGGCTGAGGGCACAGCTGTGTGTGCACAAGAAGTACAGTAGGGGGCTGAGGATAATGCTTTGGGTGCATGGGGAGTACGATAGGGGGCTGAGAACACACCCTCCAGGAGTTCCAGTGCTGTGCTTTATTGTGGAAAATGTGCAGATACCTATCTGCACAGACTGTGGTCTGTGTCTCAGAAACCAGAGTATCCAGTTTCAGAGGGCAAAGCTGTGATCAAGGCCACAGAGTATTGAGATAAGTCCGGCGGGGATAATGACGTTGAAGGTGGAGCTTTAGTCAATGAGCAGGAGTCTGGTGTAGGTGTCCTTGTTGTCCAGATGTCCCAGGGATGAGGGCAGGTGTCGGTATATGGAATCCATTGTGGACCCATTTCATCAGTTGGCACATTATAGGGCAGCAGGTCAGGCTGGGAGACAAAAGGTGGTGTGGGCCATAACCAGCCTCACAAAGCACTTCATGTTTATTGAGGTCAGAGCCACTGGACAGTAATCATTAAGGAACGTTGCATGTGCATTCTCACTTACAAGGATGATGGTGGTCTTCATGAAGCAGGTTGGGACTTCGGCTTCAGGAGGGAGAGGCTGAAGATATTTGTGAATACCTCTGCGAGTTGGTCCTTACAGGATCTGTGTGTTCAGCTTGGAACACTGACCAGGCCTGTTGCTTTCCTTGAGTTGACTCCAAGAAACACTGATCATGCCTGCAGCGGTGACAGCAGGCACAGGTGCATCCGAGGCTATTGGGGCAGGTTTCACGCTGACAGTCACGCAGTCATTCATCAGAGACGTTCCCTCCCCCATCATCATCAATACGTAGTGATATTGGTTGTTGTGAGCAACACACAGTTAGTATTGAGACAGAGTGACATCATTAGATTGGGATTGTGCACCATCAAGTCCTGTGACACCATAACGGGTAAATTCACAACAAAACGGGGGCAGGGTGTGCTCCTCCTGGGTGTCAGTGGTGCAGGGAGTGAAGATTTTACCAATACATTCCAGTCAAGCTACTGCTTTAACCTGAATGGAGTCAAGCACCTTGAGTGTTGTATCTTTTCAATTGTGATCAGTCCTTAGGGAGTCAGGAAATGCCATTTACATGAATCACCTGAACAAAGGACCTGAGGGCAGTTTGTTAAGTTTGGAGATGATACAGTGATGGTTGGATGGGCAAGTGATATTCATGAAGTGGTGAGGCTGCAGAAAAGCTTGAACAGTTTAGGACTGAGGGAAAACACGTAGCTGATGGAACACAATATGGGATCGTGTGGGATTAAGCACTTTGATTGGCGGAATAGAGGCAGACACTTTGTGCCAATAGGATACATTGAATCTGAAGCACAAAAGGATTTTGAAGCACTCGTCCCCTCTTATGGTTAATGTGCAGGTTCAGTTGGCAGTTAGGAAAGCAAATGCAATGTTGGCATTCTTTTAAGGGAAGTAGAACACAAAAGAGGAGACATACTGCTGGGAATATAATGGTCTATGGTCAGACGGCATTTGGAATATTTCGGAGTTGTTTTGGGCACCATCTCTGCGGGAAGATCTGCTTGTGTTGGAGGTGATCCATCCTGGGGATGGTGGCTTGTCATATGAATGGCAGTGTGTATTCGATAGAATTTAGAAGAATGCGAGGCGAGGTATCTGATAGAAACTGATGAATTAATGCAAGGATTAATACAGTCAGTGTGTAGCAGATATGTCCACTTGTCATAGAGGCAATGACAAAATGGCAGTTTCAGAGTGAAGGAATGGGCTGAATGGTCTAAATCTATTGCTATATCTCATGCTCGTTAGGACATAGGGTCTATTTTTCAGTGCAGAATTGTAAGTCTCTGACCTACCTTTATAACCCTTGTATTTATATGGTGATTTTACTTCACGTTCTGTTCAATAATAACCCCTGTGATATGGACGGTGGGAGTACTCAGTGTCGGCTAGTAGTCCATTAAACGTGGATTATAAACAGCTATCTGTGAGTCTCATCTAGCGGGAGTACACTGTCTCTCCGATGATTGTCATTTTCAGTCTGGTATTTTCGAAGGATCGATCCTGTTATTCCAGTGTTGTTGAATTTAACCAAACAAATTCAATTTATCACAGCACACAGCAACAATAAGTCATCAAATACTGAACACTCTTCGAATAACAAAAACGCCTGTAATGTTCTGTTTAAGAAACACTACATGTTCAAATGAGCTAACCTATCCCATCGAGATGCTCAACTTGGAAATTTGTTTTTTGGATGTGGGCATCCCAGGATGGGCCCACCATTTCTTGTCCGTCCCTCGTTGGTCCCTTGAGAAAGTGGTGCTGAGCTGTCTTCTTGAACCGCTGCATTCCACCTGCTGTGTGTTGACCCGCAATGCTATTAAGAAGGGAATTCCAGGGCTTTTACCCAGCAACAGTGAAGGAACAGCGATATATTTCCACATCAGAATGTTGTGGTTTGGATGGGAATTTGAAGATGGTGGTATTCCCATAAGTCTGCTGCCCTTGTCATTCTAGATGCAAGTGTTCGTGGGATTGGAAGTCCTGTCTGAAGATCTTTGGGGAATTTCTGCATTGTGTCAATAGATAGTACACTCTTCAGCTACTGAGCGACGGTGGTGGAGGGAGTGAATGCTTGTGGATGTGATGCCAATCAAATTGACTGTTTTGTCCTGGATGGTGTCAAGCTTCTTTAGTGTTATTGGGGTTGCACTCATTCAGGCAGTGGGAGAACTCGATCTCATTCCTGACTTGTACGTTTTAGATGATCGACAGGCTTTGAGAAGTGAGGAGGTGAGATACTTGTACAGTATTCCTAGCCTCTGATCTGCTCTTGTGTTGATGTGAAGAGTTTCTGGCCAATGGTAAACTCCAGAATATAGATAGTGGGGAATGTAGTGATAATAATGCTGCTGAATACCAAGTTGTTTTATTGTTTCTTGTTGGTGATGGTCATTGTCTGACATCTGTGTGGTGCGAGTGTTACTTGCCACTTGTCAGCTCAAGCTTAGAGAGGGTTCAGCTCTTGTTGCATTTGGGCATGGACTACTTCTGTATCTGAGCATTTGCGAGTGGTGCTGCACATTGTGCAGTCATTGTCGAATATCCCCACGTCTGACCTTATGATGGAGGGAAGGTCATTGATGAAGCAGCTGAAGATGCTTGGATCTCGGCTTTATCTGAAGAGTGACTGAAGATGATACCTAGTATGGTGATGAAATGTCTGATAATGAACTTTCCAGCTCAGCGAGCAAACCAACATCCACATTATCCTGAGGGACTACTGCAGAGATCTTCTGGAGCTGAGATGACTGACCGCCAACAACAATGACCATCTTCCTATCTGTCAGGTATGACACCAATAATGGAGTATTTGCCCGCAATACCTTTTCGCTCGGGTTTCGTGAAGCCACATTTGAAAGAATGTAGCATGATGTCAAGGGCTGGAATTCAGCTCCTTTTCCTATGTTTGAACCAAGGCTGTAATGAGGTCAGGAGCTGAGTGGCCCTGGTGGAACCCAAACTGGGTGTCACTAAGCAGGTTATTGCTGAGCAGGTGCTGCTTGATAGCACTGTTGATGTCCCCTTCCATCACTTTACTGATAATGGGGAGTAGACTGATGAGGTTGTATTTGTCCGGGTTGACTTTGTCATGCTTTTTATGTACAGAACACACTTGAGCAGTTTTTACCTATTGTCAGTATGTAATCATACTGCAACAGCTTGGTCAAGGGGAGAGGAAGTTCTGGAGCACAAGTCTTCAGGAGTATTGTCAGCATGTTATCAGGGCCCTTTGCAATATCCAGTGCCTTCAACCGTTTCTTGATATCAGTGAATCGAATTTGCTGAAGACCGCTATCTGTAATGATGGGGACCACCGGAGGAGGCCGAAATGGATCATCCACTCAAAACTTCTGACTGAAGATTGCAACGAAAGCTTTAGCCTTATCGTTTGTACTGATGTGCTGGGCTCTTCCTTCATTGAGGTTGGGGATATTTGTGGAGCCTCCTACTCCGGTGAGTTGTTTAATCGTCCATGACCATCCACGATCAGATTGGCAGGACTGCAGACCTTAATGCTGACGTGTTTGTTCTGGGATCGCTTAGCTCTGTCTGTTCCTTGCTCTTTATGCTTTTTGGCATGCAAGTAGTTCTGTTTGGAAGCTTCAGCAGATTAACATTTTATGTTTATGTATGCCTGGTTCTGCTCCTGGCTTGCCCTCCTGCACTCTCTATTGAACCAAGGTTAATCCTGTAGCTTGATGGTGATACTTGAGTGAGGAATATGCTGGGTATATGCGGTTACAGGTTACAGAGACTCCCAGAGCATCTACTATCCCACTCTGTTGCACTGAGCTGCCCCCTGTGCTGGATCAGCCCTGCCTTTGGGACAGGACATATCCAAGGATGGTGATGGTGAGGTCTGGGTTATATCTGTAAGGTAAAATTCCGTGAGTATGCCTATGTTAGGCTGTTGCTTGACTGGTCTGTAAAACAGTTGTTGCAATTTTGGCACGAGCCCTCATTATTAGTAAGCAGGATTTTGCAGATTCGACAATAATGTTTCTAATGTTCACTTTTCCGTTGCCCAGGTCAATACATCCGGTTTCATTTCTTTGAGATTTTGTAGCACATCTGAATGGCTCGCAAAACCATTTCAGAGGACGATTAAGAGTTAATCACATTGCTTTAGGTCTGGAGTCAATGGTCGGACAGACCAGGTGAGGGATGGAAAATTTCTTTGTTGAAGAATATCAGTGAACCAAATGGATTTTTCTGACAATTGGCAACGATTTCAATCTCATCGGTAGATTCTTAATTCCAGGGTATTTTTAAAATATTGAATTGAATTTCCACCATCTGTAGTGGCAGGATTTTCGAACCTCGGCCCACGGAACAGGAGCTGATTTTCTGGATTGATAATCTCACGGTAATACCATGAGGCCTACTTGGAACCACATGTTGTACTCAACTGCTATTCATTGTGTTGTCCTGTTTTGCTATCATTGTTATGTTATTGTCGAACCTCATCCTTCAGTAAATCCTGATTGAAATACATGGTGATGAAAGTCATCCCGACTGCTCGAATTTCATTCAGTCTATTTTGTTTGAGCAGACATTTCAAGGCAGCTGCTGATCAGAGAAGAACAGGAAGAGTTAATCGGCCATTGTGTACGGTACCTGTTACCAGACCAGCGTGTCTGCCCAGGCACCGAAAGTATTTATTGTGGGTCGGAGAACCGCAGAATTATTATAGCACAAATGGAGGTCAGTCAGCCTATCGTGGGGTCACAAGCTCTCCAACTGCAAAATTGGAGATCGAGAGAGTATGTGGAGATAGATTGTGTGAGAGAGAAATAAACAGAGAGAAAGATAGTGAAGAGAGATAAAATGAGAGGGAATGGAAAGGGGAGCGACTAACTGAGTGGGAGATAAAGAGGTGTTAGATGAGGGTGAGGTGAAATGGATAAGAAGACAGCATTAATGTGGATAGATATGGACAGACAGAAGTTATAATTTTTATTTAGAAATTCCTCTGGACTGCAAACCCTTTGTCTGGGTGTCACACACTGTAAGCAGTGTGCTGATACTGGCTGACATCCCAGACCACTTATTCCCAGAGCTAGGTTACTGACAGCGAAACAAAATCCATTCAGTCAATAGATTAGTACCATGGAGAAGGTGGATTTTTAAAAATAGACTATGCCAAGAACAGCAGGAAATCATAACACCTCCCCCCCCCCCCCCCCCCCCCCCCCAACTGTGTGAGAGACTGGTCCAGGGAATCTCATTCAGTTGGATTACTGACTTACGTGGAAACTAATCTGACTGGATTCAGATGCCAGCAAGAGCAAAGGAAAAGCTTTATTTTTAACCACTGCATGGAGCCAATACACTTGGCAAACACGCCTTGTGTAAGGGCCCTGAACATAATTAACATATTCCTTTTATGTCCTTCTTATCACACGCTCAAGGACAAGGGCTGGGAAACATTCGAGTTCTTATTTTCTCACTCCTTTGCCGTGGCCATAACTCGCTTTATGTTTTCCTTAGCTTTTCTGCTGAATTCGTCTACTCGTCAGGCCAATTTGAATGTATACAAAGTTCAGCAAAGACAAGTTGTCTCCTCGACTGCAGAATTCAGCAAAGTGTTTGCAACGTTCAGAAAAGTTTTAGAATTAGGATAGCATTCTCTTTCAGGTTTTACAGAAAATGTTAATTTTGTTAATTTTCCATTACACTGACGGAGGGGAAATCAGGATCTCAGCTGTGGATCAAAGAATGATTGATAAATATCATCCACCACTTCCATGGTTTTGTAATCCACATTTCAATTCATATAGCTCCCTATCAGGAGTGCATTTTAACAACCATATCTCTTTGTAGTTTGCATATTTCGGTCTGTATAGAAAATAATTTATCCCTGTATTTTGCATCGCATAAATGCATTTCATTAATATCATCTCTGCAAATTCCTCATTGTAGGTGTGCCCTTGAATCCGTTCTTCATATGAGTTATAAAGAGTAATGTTCCAATGCTAGTGATTGGGGAACATCACTGTCCCTCCACCCAGACTGAACAGTCATGTCCCCGAGTCCTCGCCATCTTCTCTCTTTTCCCCAATGTCATAATCACAATGTAATTGAAGTCCAGAAAATGATAATTCACAACAGTTCCTTAGCATCGGTAACATCAACAACATGACCCACACCTGACACTTCTGATTCTGGAATAACAATCTGAATTGTGTTTGTCATGTACAACATATCCATGCCATTTATTTGTTATAAAATCACATTGTCTCAGTCACATTTTGCCACCAGATCATAGATGAAAGATGTTCTCTCAATGATTTATTGATATTGCAATGACTGATCTGTAGTTACAGGATTTGTTTCACTACTTATGAGCAGAGAAGCATGTTTATGTTATGTTAAACCTCTGGCATTGTTTCCATATCCAAGGCAGACTGAATGATTACACACAATCAATCTTCCATGTTTAACATTCCTTCCTTCAGTCGCTCTCACATATCCTATGTCTCCATCGATCCTATGCGTCCATAGATAGTTTCTCTCTTCTTTGAATAAGGAAATGGTTTCTGTGTTTTATCCCATCATATTAGCGGGAGCATCACCCACACCAGTAACGGAGATCCACAGCTTCAGAAAGAGGGTGAGGAGAGATCAGAACCTGATAGCATTAGACTGGAATGTTTCAACAATGGATCAGAATCTATGAATATTAGACTGGAATGTTCCAACAATGGATAGGATTTTATCCTGGGGTCTTTACTGGCTTTCCCAGCCTTGGATATCATTAGCATCGCGGATTAAAGATGTACTGATGGTTATTCAAGCTGGTTACTATCCTATCCTTGCAATAGTTGGTGTTCCTGGTAAGTCACTCGAACTGTCTAGTGAAATAGTTTGAACTGAATTGGTGCTCATGATATGTAAATTTTAGAAAGGTGCAAGTGAACGTTTCCATTTCCAATCAAAGATTCCATTCTTAGAAATTATAACGAGCAAAATACACAATACAAGTTGTTCACCATTATGAGAGGATGAAAAAGACTGTACTCAAACTCATTGATTCATTTTCTCCTGCACAGTTTACAATTCCATACCCACCCCTCTCACCAATCCTTGTGACATCCAGTGTCCTTCTCAGCCTCATTGTAACTTCTGAATAAACCTTCGTTTGTGCCTTTGTTCATTCCGCATACAGCTGTTTCAAGTCACTTCTTACCACGTATCCATTGCAACACAATTGCACTTGAGATGTTTAAATTGTTCTCTGCACAGAATCTGAAAGAGGGGAAGACAGAGTATGGTGGTCACACCATTGGCTCATAATCTAGGCCACATAATAATAATCTGTTGATATCGGCTTGCCTCATGCCCATTAGAGAAAGCAGTGGGTCATCCTTCCCTGGTCAGCTCTCTGTGTGACTGCAAACCCACAGCACTGCGTTTTACTCTTTTCTGTCCCGTTGAACAGCTGAACTAGTCACTCAGTTCAACATCAGCATAAGATGCTGGCCTGATGAGGTCTGCACACAACCCGCGAGGGGAGATCAAAAGGAAAGATAGCTCCCTTCCTCTGCTTGTATCCCATATACCTGCAGCTGATTTCCATTCAGGTAGGTGACCATTCACTGTTTTAGATGCATTCTTTGTGATTGAGCCTCTCCCCTAGAGTTATGTCCATCTGAATAGGTACGTCTGGTGCTGGCTTGATTGATGCTGACCTACAGATATAAGGATGTTTTAAATCACAAATCAGTGACTGTGCATCGTAAATGAATGGTTTCACATTTCACGCAAGAGAGAAGGAGCCAGCTAAGTGAGGGAAAGGAATTATTGTGATCAAATCTGAGAGTGTTTTTGAGGCAATATTTGGGGCATCGTGGACAGATTTTCTCTCCATTCTAAGGAGTGAGCTCCTTACCACAGACAGGGTGAACAAGCGTTCCACCAGATTGATCCCTGGGATGATGAAACCATGAGGAGTGAGTGAAGGTTGATCGGAAGCGCTGTGAAGGAATACGAGGTGATTGCATTGAACACTCGGTGGGATGAACACTCACTCCTTATATTCTAAACAAACAATAAGAAGGTGATAAATTCCATATCAGCTGTTTCACTCAGGATGCATGATTCTGGATAGTTTAAGTGCCTCTGAGCTCATTATGTCCTCCTACCCCAACGCCCACTCCTCACGGTAATTGACAGAGAAGGAGAGGTACAGATTTTGAATAAACTCTCCCCACATTAATACTGTGTAGTTGGTGTGTGATCCTGCACTGAATGCCATATTATCCACCACTCCGACAGCAGCCACAATACCTTCATTCTAAAACAGTTAACTTTTCCCACCAGCTTCTGACCTTCATGAAGAACATGAATCCATCTTCTCAGAGATGCAAGGTGCCTCCTTGAACTTTAAACCATAAGATGATAAGACATAAGGAACAGAAAGTAGGACATTTAGCCCATTGAGTCTACACTACCATTCAATCATCGCTGATAGGTTTCTCAAACCCATTCTCCGACCTTCTCCTTGTAACCCCGATCCCCTGGATAATCAAAATCTTATCTATCTCCGTCCCAAATACACTCAATGACCTGACCACCACAGCCTTCTGTGGCAATACATTTTAAAGATTTGCATTCTCTGATTAAAAACATTTCTCCTTATCACTGTTCTAAAGGGTGTTCCCTTTCATCTAAGGCTTTGCCGTCTGCTTCTCGTCCAATGGAAACATCTTACCAACATCCACTCTGTCCAGGTCATTCAGTATTCTGCATGCTTCCGTTAGAATCCCTCTCATCTTTCTAAACTTTATAGAGTGTAGACCCAGAGTCCTCAAACATAACTCATACGATAAGCTTTTCATTCCTACCAACATTCTCATGAAGATCTTGCCAATACACTCCTTCCTGAGAAATGGTGCTCAAAATTATGCACATTATTCCAAACGTGGTCTGATCAGAGCCATATACAACCGGTTTTATATTCAATTCCTCTCGTAATGAATGTCATCAATAATAAATGCAATTGCACCCCTAAGTACTGCCTTAACCTGTAAGCCTACCTTGAGAGAACCTTGCACTATAACTCCCAAGTTCCTTTGTACTTCAAATTTTTGAATTTTCTTCCCATTTAAACAATAGAGCATGCCTCTGTTCTTAGTGCCAAAGTTCATGATCTCACACTTCGCGACGTTGGAATGCCTCTGCCGATCTCTTTACCTGTCCAAATTCTTCTTCAGCCTCTCTGCCTCCACAATACGACCTGTCTATTTACATATCTTTGCATCGTCTGCAAACTTAGCCAGAGTGCCCTCAATCCCCTCATCTAGATTGTTAATGTAACGATTAAAAAGTTACAATTCCAACACTGAGCCTTGTTGGACACCATTTGTCCCTGGCTGCCATCCTGATAAGGACTATTTTATCCCCACTCTGCTTTCTGCCAGACAGCCAAGCTTCTATCAAAGCCACTACGTTGCCTCTCACACCATGGACCCTTATCATACTCAGTCATCTCTTGTGTGACACCTTGTCCAAGGCCTTCTTGAAGACCAGTTGGATAACATTCATTGGCTGTGCTTGGTCGAGCCTGATCATTTCGTCTTCATGAATTCCAACTGATTTGTCAAGCCTAACCTTCCTTTGATGAAATCATAGTGACTTTGCCCTATTTTACCAAACACTTCCAAGTATTCAGGAATCTCATCCTTTACATTGGATTCCAGGATCTTACCCACAACTGAGATTAAGCGATTCATTATGGATTTTTGCCTCTTTTCTTACTCCCTTGTTAAAAAGGGGTTTCACGTTAGTGGGTTTCCAGTTTTCTGACATTATTTATTACTCTAGTGATTCCTAAAAGATCACTACGATGGCCTCAATTCCCTCTTCAGCTATCTCCCTTATAACACTGGAATGCAGTCCATCTGGTCAAGGGTATGTAACCATGTTCGGGCCATTCAATTTTTTCTAGCCTGCTCTCCATGTCGGTGGCCATCACACTCAGCTCTGGCCCCTCAAGGTCTTGAATGTTTAAGGTGTTAATTGTGTCTTCCACCGTCAAGGCTGATGCAAAATAGTTATTCAGTTAGGTTAGAATACTTATAGATTGGAAACAGGCCCTTCGGCCCATCAAGTCCACAGCGACGCGCCGAAGCACAACCCACCCATACCCCGACATTTACCCCTTACCTAACACTACGGGCAATTTAGCATGGCCAATTCACCTGACCCGCACATCTTTGGACTGTGGGACGAAACCGGAGCACCCGGAGGAAACCCACGCAGACACGGGGGGGAACGTGCCTTAGGCGTGAATTGAGCCCGGGTCTCTGGTGCTGTGAGGCAGCAGTTGCTTGGCCATTTTCTCGTTCCCAACTGCCTCCAGTATCATTTCCCAGCAGTCCAATGTTCACTTTTGCCGCTCTTTTGTACTTTATACATCGAAAGAAACTGTTACATTCTTCTTTCATATTATCCAGACTTAATAATCTCCCTCCTTATTTTATTTTGTTTGCCCTCTGTTTTGTCTATGTTAGCTTCCCAATCCTCAGGTTTCCCACTACACTTTGACACATTCTATCCTTTCTCTTTTGCTTTTATGCTATACCTGACTTCCCTAGTCAGCTATGGTTGCCTCCTCCTCCCTGGACTATGCCTCTTTTACCTCTTGATAAATCTCTGCTGTATCCTGAATTACTCCAAACATCTACTGCCATTTCTATTGCACATTCTTTTCTGCTGGCCCCGTCTCCCAGTCAATTCTACCCAGCTCCTCCATCTTGTCTCTGTAATGGTCTTTATTCAGCGGTAATACCATTACTACTGATTCTAACTCTTCCATTTGAAATTGCAGAGTAAGTTCAATCATATTATGATCACTGCCTCCTACGATTTCCTTCACGTTAAGCTCCCCTCATCTAGTTCGCCCGTGCATGCTGCTCCAAAAAGCCATCTCAGAGACATTCCACAAACTCATTTTCTTGCAAACCACTGTAATCTGAATTCACAGTCTACCTGCATAATGAAATCCCACATGATCACTGTATCTTTGTCTTTTCTATAGATCTTTCTAGCTCCTGGTGTATCTTGCACCCCAGCTCCCTGTATATACCTCCAACTGCATTTTTTCACTTTTTTGATTCCTCAATTCTACCGACACAGATTCTACACCATCTGACCTTACTTCATTTCTTATTGTTGATTATTGATTCAATTTCATTCTTAATAATGAGACAACTCTAGCTCTCTGCCCACCTGCCTATCTATATCAGCAGAGAGCATTCTCTTCACAACTCCCTCGTGAGGTTCACGCATCCCCCATTCCCACCCCCACCCAACCACCTTCCGCTCCTGGCACCTTCATTGCCACTACAAGAGGTATGAAACCTGTGTCAACACTCCCTCCTCACCTCCATCCAAAGGATCCTTGCACATCAGGCAAAGAACATCCTGTCCATCCAAACACCACATCTACTCTGTCCATTGCGCCTGGTGTCCTCTCCATTGGGAGACAGGACATCAACTTGTAAAATGGTTCAGGTAACACTCTTGGACACACACAACCAACAACACCTCTTCCCTATCATTGAATACTTCAACTCTCCCCCTCACTACACCAATGACGTGCAAGCTTTTGGCCTCCTCCACTGCCAATTTCTAGCCAGCAGTCGTCTGGAGGAAGAACGCATCATCTTCCGCCGAGGGACCCTCCAACCACACGCTATCAAGGGCAATTTCAGCAATTTCCTCATCTCCTTCCCTCCACCTTATGCCAGATCTAACCCTCTAGTTCAGTACCACCCTCTTTAACTGTCCTACTTGTCCATCTTCCTTCCCATTTATCCACTCCACCTTCCACTCTGACCTATCACTATCACCACCCACTTACATCTAGCTATCGCTGTCAAAGCTACCTTCCTCCCAGCCCCAACCCCTCCCATTTAACTCTTAGCCCCCTTCCGCCAAATCCCCTCGTTCTTGATGAAGACTTTATGCCTGAAACATCGAACCTCCTGCTCCTCGGATGCCGCCTGACTGGCTGTGCTTTTCTAGCATCACACTTTTTGACTCTGATCTCCAGCATCTGCGGTCCTCACTTTCTCCTACTGAAGGATTAGTACAGGTTAGTGGCCTGAGCAAAGATGTAGCAAATGGAGTATAACGTGGGCAAGTGTGACATCATGCACTTTTCCAAGAAAAATACTGACATGGACTATTTTCTAAACAGCGAGCAGGTTCAGAAGTCAAAAGTGCAAAAAGCCGAGGGAGTTCTAGTTCAGGAGTCTCGAAACGTAAACTTGTAGGTTGTCAATAGTTATGAAGGCAAATACAATGATGGCATTTATTTCAAGAGGGCTTGAATATAAAAGCAGGGAGGTACAACTGTTGCTCTATAAGGTTTTGGTCAGGGCACATTTAGATTATTGTGCTCAGTTTTGGGTCTCATTTCTCAGGAAGGATGTAATGGCCCTGGAGCATTTTCCAAGGAGCTTCATGAGAATGGTCCCAGGAATGAAAGGCTTAACATATGAAGAGCATCTGAGGGCTCTGGGTCTATATATGATAGATTTCAGAGCATGTTAGGAGGTCTACTTGAAACTTACAAGATGATGAATGACCTCGACAGAGTGGAGTTTGGGAAGATATTTCCAATGGTACGAGAGACTAGGATCCGAAGGGACAGAGTAAAGAGAAAACCTTTGAGAACAGAGATGCGGACGAACCTCTTCATCCAGAGAGAGGTGAATCTATGGAATTCACTGCCACAGAAGGCTGTCGAGGCAAGGTCATTGAGTATATTTAAGAGTGAGACAGATATGTGTTTGATTGTAAAGACGATCAAGGGTTACAGGTAGAAAGTGGGAGAATGAGGTTGAGAAGCTTAAACACTATCATTAAATGGCGGTGAGGCTCAATGGGCTGAATGGCCAAATTTCTGCTCCAATGCCTTCTAGTTGTATGGTTAATATTGGCTCTCCTCATTTCTCATCGGAGATGTATCCTGGAATTTGATCTTCATTATAACAAATGATCTTCATATGATTTATGAAGAAGAAAACTCCAATACTGATGGCTGGAAAATGTCATGTTCCCTACCTCCAGTCTCAGCAGCCATGCCCCCAATATCATAATCACACTGCACTTGAAAACCAGTGAAATTTACTTAATCACAGTTGATTGACATTGATAACATTAACAGCATAACCCTCACCTTCCCTCTCTGATCCTCGAATAACCAACTGAATTGTGTGTCACATCATATTCTCTGTTAACATAGCCATGCTCTTTGTCTGTTGTCACTTATGTTGTCGTCGGCACATTTGCCTGTCAGATTATGGACTAGAAAAGTTCTCTCCATATTTTTCTGACATTATAATCACTGATAAGTAGTTACAGAGTATATGTTTCCATTTATAAACGGAGAAACTTGTTTATGTTCTGACAATCCTTTGACATTACTCCTATAACCAAGGCAGATTGAATGATTACACTCTATCAATCTACCATTTCCAACATTCCGTCCCTCAGTCACTCCCACACATATCCCATGCCAAACTTTGAACGTTCGTTTGAATTTTAATAAAATCAATATTGAACTCAAAGGGGTTAACTGGAGCTATTTATTCAGAGACTGTGATTAATGTCAATCTCCGTCGATCCTAATTATCCCAGTGGAGAATTTCAATCGTTGAATGATAAATGGGCTCTGATCAATGTGTTATCCCATAGTATGAGTAGGAGCATCACTGACAACACTAACAGGGATCAGCAGCTCGAGAGAGAGGGGGAGAAAAGATCAGAATCTGAGAACATTAGACTGGAATGTTCCAATCTTGGATCAGAATCCGAGAACATTAGACTGGAATGTTCCAACAATGGATCAGAATCTGAGAACAGTAGAATGTAATGTTCCAACAATGGATCAGAATCTGAGACCATTGGAATGTAATGTTCCAACAATGGACAGGAGTTTATCCTCGAGTCTTTACTGGCTTTCCCAGCTTTGGATATCATTAGCATATGGGATCCAGTATTTCCTATGGATTATTCAAGGTGGTTACTATCCCATCCTCGCCATAGTTAGTGTTCCTGGTAAGTCATTATATTTGTCAACTAAACCAGGTTGATCTGAATTTCTGCGCATGATGTATAAATTTTGGAAAGTGCAAGTCAATGTCTTCAGCTCCAAACAAAAATTCCTTTCCTCATAAGTTATAACTAACAAGCTACTATTTATAAATTACTCACTGATATGCGAGAAGGAACCAGACTGTAATCAAACTCCATAAAACATTTTGTCCTTCACAGATTTGCATCTCCATGTCCTCCACACTCACCAATCCTGTCCAATACCACTATTGTGATATCCTAGTATCATCCGCAGTCTCAGTGCAACATCTGAATAAACCATGATTTGTGCCTTTTTTCAATCCGAATGCAACAGTTTCAAGTTCATTCTAACCACATGTCCATCACTAAACAATTGCTCTTGACAATGTTTAACTTGTTCTCTGCACATACGGGAAGACAGCTTATGGTGGTCAAGCCATTGACACATAACCTAGAACCACAGAATAATAGTCTGTTGGTAGCTCATGAAGGAAATTGGTGAAACTTAAAAGCAACCATTATCATTTGTTATAATAACATATCTGCTTGCCTCAACTCCTTTAGGGAAGTCAATGTGTCATGCTTCCCTAGTCAGGTTTCAGTGTGACTTCTGTGATGAACATGTGGGTGTACTGTACATTTAAAAGAATTAAAAGCCAGCAATAACTACCTGACAGCACCAAGTGTTCTGAAAAAGAGATATAATGTAAACTTTGGTTGAACAACTCAATTAGCTCATTGTCTCGAGACAAAAAAAAATTCAGCAAAACAATTTAAACTATACCCCAAAATACCCACCTCCAATCAAGTTTGAATTTAGCCTATCGACAATCTTAAAGGCCAATGACACAACCAATGGTTTGGGGGTACAAGACCGTGGAAATTTGAACAGTTGAAAGGAGAACTACCAAGATACCAGCATGCAAAGACTGCCTGAAAAATAGCTCTCTTAGAGGTATTTTATTGATTAGTAACTGGTGAAGCAGAATCCCCAAGAAGAAAAGAAAGCAGGAATATGGAGAAGAACCGAAAACTTCCTGGTTTTGAGATTAGAAGTTTTGTTGTGGAAATCTTAATTAGCCGTCTTATCAGACTAGTATTGCGGAGGGAGTAGGTAAAAGATAGGTTAGATGAAGAAGTTGTAAACAGTCGTTCATTTATTATTCTCTGTTATACTTTAAGAAATAAAGTTGTTAAGTTTTACTCTAGAGTTTGGACTCTAGAATTATCACATATTACTGCATGCGATAAATCTTTTCTCTGTTTCTGATTTTAATTAAGCAGGAGAATGCATCCTGTGTTGTAACACTACAAACCACCAGCTATGTGTTTTACTCTTTACTGTCCTGTCGAATAACCGAACCAGCCACACAGTTCGAGATCGGCAGAACATGCTGCCCTGACCAGGGCTGCATATATCGTGTGAGAGAAGAACAAAAGTAAAGATAGCTCCCTCTGCCTGTTTGCCGTTTTCCTACAGGTCATTTCTATTCAGGTAGGTGATCATTCGCTAATTTAGGTGTATTCAGTATCATTGCAGTTCTCCCCGAGAGTGATGCACATATCCATATGCATCTCTGGTGCTGGCTTTATTGATGCTGACGTACAGAGACTTGTAAATTCCATGTCAGACGTAGTGCATAGAGAAGGAATGACTTTTTATGGCACAGGAAAGTAATGGCGATATCTAAGTGAGAGACAAAGATAATTGTGATCATCCCTGAGAGTAGTTTGGAGATGCCGGTGTTGGACTGGGGTGTATAAAGTTAAAAATCACACGACATCAGGTTATAGTCCAACAGGTTTAATTGGAAGCACACTAGCTTTCGGAGTGACGTTCCTTTATCAGGTGAAGTGGAGGGCTCGATCGTAACACAGAATTTATACCAAAACTTTACAGTGTGATCTAACTGAAATTATACATTAAAATGTTGATTGTCTGTTAAGCCTTTCATCTGTTCGAATACAGTGATATATTCACTTCTTTCATGTGTAAATCACAAAACCTTTTTTATAAAGTTGCATTCTCGGGTTAGCTGTTAACAATGGTGATAGCTAGACAGTATGTTGAAGATGTTGGCCCCCTGTGTTCTCTGTCTATGACCTGATGTTTAGATTGATTCTAATCTAAAAAGTGAGATAATGGAGTTGTACATAAATTCATGCAGTTTTTGAGCTCAGAGTTCTACCTGAATGCATGCAGTTTTTTTAGCAAAGTACAATGTAACACTGCAAGTACAAATTCACCCCACAAAATATATGTGTACATGTCTTTCTGGGGTGGGGTTTGTGAGTGTGAGAAAGTGTGTGTGTGTAGTGAGTGCAGAGCGTCTTAAGTCTGTGAGGGGGTGCATGTGTGTGTGTGGGAGCATTTGTATCTATAAGGGTGTGTGTGGGTGTCCGTGTGCGTGTCTGTGTGTACCTGTGTCCGTGTGTATGTGAGAGTGTGTGTGTGTAGGAATATCTGTGTGTGTGTGTTTGGTGCAATGGTGATCACCTGTAATGTGACATGAACCCATGGTCCCGGTTGAGGCCGTCCCTATGGGAGTTCTTTCTGGAACAGTTAGATTTGGCTGATTTCCCTTTGTTTCAGACAGTGGAGAGATTCCAATGAATCCTCACCAGGAATCCTTCACAAGTGGTAAAGATAACTCAGCGAATTTCTGGTCTCACACTTTGCTATCGGGTGGAACAAAGTAAGAGAGAGTGATCAATTGGCTGCTGCTTCTCAGGCAGGGAACAATTTTCTTTCTCTCTGTGTTGAAACATACAATAATGTCAACGTAACACCAAACTGGGCCATGTGTACTCTCCTGGAACATTCTCTGGAAAACTTGATTTTCGAATATATATGCAAATGCGTCATTCGCAAAAATTGTCCCCACTTTTTAATTTGACACATGCTGACGTGTGTGTGTAAGTTGTAACTATTGGTAGGTTCTTCATAGTATGTGTGTTAATATCAATACATCTTTTTCTTAAAATTTATTCTCAACTTTAGTCTCCCTGACAAGAGATCATATGCATCCAGTTCATACAGTTTTCAGAAAGTCATGGATGGTTCAATACTATTTCTCAGCTTTGATCGAAACTGATTATACTCCATAACAAAAGGTCCGCATACCAGGAATGAGTAAAGGGAAACCTCTTTGAAAATCTTCGAAAAGGATTATATCCTTTCATTTTAGTTTAGGGGATCAAAACTGCACACAGTGCATCAGGTGTGGTCTCAGCAATGCCCTGCACAGATACAGTAAAACATTCCTGCGATTAAACCTGATACCTTTTGACAAAAACAGCATTATTCCATTAACCTGCCAAATCACTTGCTGCATCTGCAAACTAACTTCATATGATTCATGTCCCAAGAACAGGGAAACCTCCTGTATCACAGAGTTCTGCAATCTCTCTCCATTTAAATTGTTCACCATTGTTTCATCCCCCATGCCAAAATAGACAACTTACCTTATGTTATTTCTGCTGAGGTTTTGCTCACTAACCTTCCCTCTCTATATCACAATGCCTCCATTTGACGACACAATGAATGACCATCTTGGTGTACGAGCTAATTGAGCTCCAAGCCATTCCCTCCCCTTCCTCCAGATCTTTGATCCAGATTATTGGTCATTGATGACCCCACAGTGATCTCTGAGGCACTCAATCAGTTACAGCTTTGAAGCCTTCAAATAGACATTTGACTTTCTTCTCTATTTTCTGTTAGCGACAGCTTTCCTGTTTCTGTGCAGCCATTCAGGCAGGTTGAATGGCCTCCTCCTGGAATGTGTAATGTACTGAAGTAGCTGAATTACTTCATTCTATATTCCTGTGTAATTCCTTAGGGGGCGGAATGATATGGTCTCCTTCTGTCTCATTGTAACAGTCCTGTCTGACTGAATGGGGTGGACCAGAACCCTGTAATAGCATCCATGGCTGGAATGAGGGAACAACACATGGGATAGGGACAGCAGTATATCCCTGTAACAGCCACGAGGGGTCGATTGAGGGAAGAACACATGGGGTAGGGACAGAAGTTGTTCGTTCGTCTGCACTATCCAGAAGGCTCATGGCCGATTCGATTGTGTCTGACCATCCATTTCCTGTCTGTTCCCAATGAACACTGACCCTTCTGTCCAGCAACGGTCAGTCCAGCTGAGCCTTGAATATATTTAATAACTGATTCTTTACTGATCCCTGAGGTTGAGGACACCACCGTTAGCACAACACTAAAGTGAAAGTGACGTCCTTTTTTCATTGTGGGACTGTTATTTTAAAACTGTGCTAACTAAACAACAGATCACCATCTCTTTTCAGACGTAAAGACAGAATAATTAGGAATAAAGATAAACCAAACCTGTCCCACATTCCCACTGACCATTTCCAATCAAATATGTATCACAGCCAGCCTCTGCTGCTGTCTTAGAGAGAGAATGCCTGATAGCATAATGCCGCAGGAGCATTAAGGAAATAAGCAGATTGAGGCCATTCAGCCTATCGAGTCTGAAATTCTGTTCAATAATTTCTTATATGTACGTCGACTTCATTCTTCTGCCTTCTCCTGACAATCCTTGATCCACTTACAAATCAAAAACATATCGATTTGTGTCTTAATGACACTAATGTCTGTGCCGCTGCGTGTCAGTATGTGTGTCTATGTGCGTCTGTATGTGTGCATGTATGTGTGTCTGTATGTGTGTGTAGGTATATGTATATGTGTGTGTGTGTCCATGTGCTTGCTATCTGTGTGTTTGTGTGTCTACATTTGCCTGTCTGTGTTTCAGTCTGTGTCTCCATCTGTGTTTGTGTCTATTTGTATGTAATGTATATATCTCTGTGTGTTATACGTGTGTCTATGCCTATTTCCTTGTAAGTATTGTGTGTGTTCGTATATTGGGGTGTTTAGCAATACCTCTGTGTATATTTGTGTCTGTGTTTCTGTGTAGTGAGGTATCTTTTTTTTATTGGAAGTGAAAGGATTACTGTTGGAACTGCCAGTGGGTTTAAAGTGAGAATTGTCTTTCACTGAATATTGCTCGTTAACCGGCCGGTGCGACATGGATGTTTCAGAATCTCCACACGAGGCGTCCTGGTCCTCTTTGATTCTTTCAGAGTCCTCTCCACATGGCAGGGGAAGGGGTGGGTGGGTGAGGGAATGGATATCGGACACTCCCCCACCCGGCTTGGCTCTTTCTGTCCTATTCCAGGCTGTTTCTCCTGGAATGGGAGAAATGGAGGGAGGGAGTAAGGGAGGGAGAGTGGGAATGGGTGACCCAGCTGTTAGTGCTGTTGTAGGTTCGGGGAGTTGTGAGGTACCTGGAATGAGTCAGCCTACATTTTTGAATCCATATAGTATTGTTAGTGTGGGAGGTATTGCGTAGGTGAGAGAGAAATTGACAAAGGAATTTACTGAATTAAATATTGAGAGTGGTAGTGCCTGAGCCTTATTTGGAGGCAGAGCGTGAACCTTGTTCGGGGGTAGGTGCCATAACAAGTTACAGTGCATGTGAGGGAGCAGAGAGTATATGGTAACTATTATCCTGACAGAGCGAGGAGGATATTGTTGCTTGTCCCGTAGTGTGGTACATTTCTTCAGATCATTTCAGCGTCGACGTGAGCCTCCCCGAATGTCTTGTCCAAGTCTATCACTAATAACGACACTGACCTGTCCCTCAGCTTCCACTGAATAAGGATAGGTAGAGTTTGCAGATAACAAGGATAAGCAAATTGATGTGTTATATATCGAAACCAAAATGGTACCAGAAATTCTGAGCATCATATGCTGGAAATTAGATAGGCAAGTGGATACCGCAGTCTTATTGGATGGTCTGAAGTTGCATCTAAACTGCATTAACTAAGTGGCTGCTCAGGCTGTGAAAAATAAATTTAGTAAGTGTATATGAACGTTGAACAGTATGTTGTGAAGCAAGCTGGAGAGGAGGTTATTTCGGATTCGTCAGAAGGACTAATTATTAACCTTAGTCTGAAGCAGCATTTAAGGAATAGTGACATTAATAAGGTACATTTTACACGGTGTCTGCATACCGTCCTTGAACATTCTGGTCAAACATCATGGAAGATGGGAGGCTAGAGGGTCTAGTTCGCTTCACTGAATTGGGAAAATGCAATATAGCATTCAGTGGGAGATAAGCGATGGTTGTTGGAGTCATAGTGTCCAACAGCACGGAGACAGTCACTTAGGTACAAACTGGTCAATTCTGAGCAAAATGTCCATCCACGCTAACCCCATTTCCCTGCTAACGCCGGTATCTTTCTAATCCTTTCCTGTGCATTTACTTGTCCAAATGCCTTTTACATGTTGCAATTGTACCAGCCTCCACCACAGATTCCCCCCTCAGTCGCATACACACAAACGTAAAAACTCCTAGGTTGCCCAACCTCTCCCTATAACTCAGACCATTGAGTCGTTTGCAACATCCTTGTGAATTTCTTCTGCACTCTTTCCAGTTTAATAACACCCTTCCCATCACAAAGTGAACAAAATTGAATATCTCTTCCAGCATGGCTTCACCAGCATCCTGAATAATTGCAACATTACTCCTTAATTTCGGTAATAAGAGAAATGCACTGATTAAGGCCAGTGTACCAAATGCTTTCTTCACTGCCCTGTCTACCTCTGAATCAACTTGCAGAGAATCATACAGCTGAATTCCAAGGTCCCTCTGTTCCACTACATCCTTAGTACCCAACCATTCACCAGGAAACTCCAACCTTGATTTGACTTCCTAAAATGCAAAACTTACACTGGTCTATATTAAAATCCATTTGCCCTTTCTCAGCCCATTTCCCCTGCTCATCAAAATACTGCTGTAATTTCTGTAATTTCAGAAACACTCCTTTTCTCTCCATGATGCCGCCAATTTTAACGTCTTCTTCAAACTTACATATCATGCCTGTACATTTTCATCTATATCATAGATATATGTAATATGTAGTGGTCCCAGCACCAACACCTGAGGCATTCAACTAGTCACAGGCTTCCAGTCTGATCAGAATTCTTCCAGTATTACCCTCTGCTTCCTACCATCAAGACAATTTCGTATCGAATTTGTGATCTAACCTTCCAGAGCAGCGTACAATGTGGAACCTTATTGAAGGCCATACTGGAATCCATCTGGATTCCAGTATAGCACCCAGACCTCCTCAACGTTGCTGGTCACTTCATCAAAGAACTCCAACCAAAATTGTGAGTCATGCTCTCCCTTGCACCAACTCCCGTGCTGACTTTGATGAAGGGCTTTTGCCTGAAACATCGATTTTCCTGCTCCTCGGATGCTGCACGACCTGCTCTGCTTTTACAGCACCATTCTAATCTTACTCCGAATCACATCCAATCTTTCCAAATGCAGTTATATCCAATCTCTCCGAATCTTCTCAGGTAACCTACCCACTAGATTTTAGGTTTGCAGGTCTTTAGTCTCCAGGTTTATCTTTGAAGCCTTTCTTTAATATGGGCTCAGCGTGTTGGCCAACTATGATGGAAAAGAGCCAAGCAGGTCTCCCGCAATTTCTCCTGTATCCTCCTGCAGTGTTCCTGACCAGTGTTCCTAGTCAAAAGCGAACAAGCATGCTAACAAACAGGAACACAAAGACTTCATCAAGCTACGTTCTATATTTCAAAAGAAACAAAATAAAAGCAAGGTCAAATGTAGAAATTTGTAATCAGGAGAGGAGAGGTCATTGTGGAGAACAGGGAAATGGCCAAGAAAATAACCAGTTACTTTGCATCTGTCTTCATGGAACAATATCCAGGAAATCTTCCAGAAATACCAAGTGATCATATCGGACTTCTGCAGCTAAAGATATAAAGTCAGTTTATATCAGTAACAAGGTCGTACTTGAACATGGAGCTGGATTGAGCATTGCTAAGTCTGACGAAACAGATGCACTTCCTATCAAAATGTCAGAAATAAGTCACCAATAGAAGTATTAATTGCACTGTCGATGACTGTGTTTTATTTTCCTGTACATTCTGCAAAGACCGGAAACTATTGTGGATAAACGTGAACCAAGCAATGTAGATGAATGGAAGGGATCAAAACAGCTACATAGGGAAGACGACATAGCGTGGAGATCTGCAGACCAATTAACTTGACACCTGCATGGAAACTATTGGAATCTATACACGGGATGAGATTTCTGATATTTAGAAATTAAGAGCAAAAATGGAGAGAATCAGCACGCATTTCTGATAGAGAAATCATACTTGATAAACTTCGGAAGTGTTCAAATTTGTTCCTTACAGCACAGATAATGGGGCATCAGTAGAAGTGGCATACATTGGATCTTCGGAAGGGTTTCTATTAGATCTCAATGAGTTCGTAAATGCCATGAATGTGAAGCATATTTGGAGGAATATATGCAAGTGGAAAGTTAAAGTTTGGTTCGCCTTCATTTAAGAGAGTCCGAACCTTGATGTAAAGACATGTTGAAGCAGTTTCACAGCGTGTTGGTGAGACTGTACCTAGAGTACAGTTTTGGTGACTGAATCTCAGAAAGAATATACTGACCACAGAGGAAGTGCAATGGACATTCTCCAGATTAATCCCATAGAAGGTGAGATTGCCTGATGAGATGAATCGGCCTGTGTTCTCTCACGGTTGAAAGAATGAGAGGTGGATCACAGTGAAATTTAGAAAATTCACAAAACATATGACAAGTTGGAAATTAACAGAAGGCTTCCCTCGCTGTCTATTCCACATTCAATGCAAATAATGGCAGGATCTGGGACAGGCCAGTTAAGACTGCAATAAGGAGGAAATTCTTCACTTGGAGGGGACTAATTCACACAGAAACATGGAAACCTACTGGCAGGCAAGATTAGGGAGAATCTCCAAATATTCTACAAGTGTCTCCAGCGGAACAGAATAATCAGGGAACAGGTAGGACCCATTAGTGACTCCAAGTTTCATCAAAATCAACGTTAGTGGTAGGAGACAGAGGGTGGTGGGAGAAGGCTGTTTGTGTGATTGGAGGCTAGTGTCCAATGGTGTACCACAGGGAACAGTGCTGTGTCTCTTATTATTTCTGATTCGGATGTGTTGATGTTGGACTGGAGTGGACAAAGCTAAAAATTGCATCACACCAAGTTATAGTCCAAAAGGTTTATTTGGCGGCACTAGCTTTCGAAGCGCTTCATCAAAGCGCACAACACCTGATGAAGAAGCAGCACTTCCAAAGCTCGTGCCTCCGAATAAATCTATTGGACTACAAGCTGATGTTTTGTGATTTTAAACCTTACCATAAATGATGCAACTATGAATATGGACAAGGGGTGGGGGGTGTCATAAGTAAATTTGTGTTTGATACGAACATTGGCCGGGTGGTTGGCAGTGAGGAGGAAGGCCTTATGTTTCATGAAGATACATATGGAATGGTCATATGGGTGGATCAATGGCAGATGGGATGTTGCCCTGATACATATGACGTGATGATCTTTGCAAGAAGAAACCAGTTGGGGGGGGGGGGGGGGGATGGAGACTCAATGAATGACAGCACACTAGGAAGCTCAAAGGGCGCTTCGCCACACATCCCTGAATGTGGCTGGACAGGTTATTGCACAATTTGGGAAAGCATAGGGAAGCGTAAACACAGCCTTTATATATTGACGTATAAATTATAAAAGCTATTCGGAAATTTGGTTAGGCTAAGTTGGAATACTGTGCGTAGTTATGGGAGCCATTTTACAGGAAGGATGAGATTGTACTGGAGGCGGTGCAAAGGGGACTCACCAGGATGTTCCTGGTTTGGAGCATATCAGCTATGGACAGAGGTTGGATAAGCTCGGGTTGTTTACTTTGGAGCCGTGAAAAAGAAGGATAAGATTGCGAGGGTCACGGACAGGGTGAATTGATATAAGCTGTTCCTTTTAGTCAAAGGGCCACGCTTTTAAAGTGAAAGGTTTAAGGTTAGTGAGGATTTGAGGACTGTTTTTCACCCAGAGTGCGCTGTGGTCTGGACTGGACATCTCGAGGTGGGGGGGGGGGTTGTCATGGTAACCTCAAAACCATTAGAAAATACATGGTTGTTCATGTCAGCATATCATGAGCCTTGTGTCAAAAAGTGGGCCTAATATAGACCGTGCTGTATTTCTGATGGTACAGAAACTGTGCTTCTGTTATTGTATAGATGTGAGAGGTCAATCATTGAGTCGCTTAAGATAGGAATTTATGGGTTTCTGAAGAATATCTTATAAAAGTATAGAAGAGTGAACTTGTGATATGTTCTGAAAATATGTCAATTGCAAAATTAAGAGAAAAAGGTGCAGCTTTCTTACAATCTGATACCAGATAATTGAGGACAGTAAAATAGCAGAACTATGGAGCAAATACTTCAGTTATGCCTTCACAGAAGATAATACATGAGAACTTCCTAGAAATACTAGGGAATTTTAGTCTGGTGAGAAAAACGGAATACCAACTAAAATAGCAACGAAACAGTTTTATAGAAAAATATTGGACTGAAACTAATGGGCATTGACAAAGTCAACAGAGATTTATGAAATGGGAATCATATTTACCAAAATTATGGAGATCGTATCAATACAATACGATTGGAATCTTAGAAAGATTTTTGATACAGCCCCAAGCCTTTTGTGCAAATTCGAATCCTATGGGACTGAGGCTAATATATGGTCATGGTTTTAGAACGAGAGAGCTGGCAGGAAACAGTGAGTAAGATTAAAACCTTGCTTTTTTTAATGTCAGACTTAGAGGATATAACAAGAATCGAGATTTGGCATCCAGCTTTTCCCAATACACATCGCAGCTTTGGTTGAGGGGCTCAAAAACAATATTCCCAAGTCTGCTGACAATACCAAACAATGTCAGCTTGTGAGTGCGTGAGGAGGATGTAAAAAAGGCTCCAAGGTGATTGAGACATGTGGAGTGACTGGGCAATTACCTGGCAGATGGAGAGAATTGGGAGAGATGAGATGTTGTGCACTTTGTTGGGTACAATAGAATGACAGCCAATCACTTGAAAAGGGAGTGGTGAAAAATGTTGCCCTTTAAATGAACTTAAGCTGCATTTTGTTCTATTTCTGTTCACCCCTCCGAGTCCATGTAAGTTCTGAATCCAGGAGTCAATACTGGGAATGGCATGGGCACGCTGACCAGTATATATAGACCCAGCAAGTGGGGAGCTGTAATATTGAAAATAATCTGTATCTCCCTGTACACCAGTCACTGAAAGCAATATTGCAGGAGCAGAAAGCAGGTAGGTCGATAAATGGAGTTCACCTTCATTTCAGGGGGATTTGAATACAGGAGTAAGGGTGCCTTACTGCAGCTGTACAGGGCCTTGCTGAGACGCCATATCGAACATTGTGCAGCATTGTGTGCAGTTTTGGTCTCCTTACCTAATAAAGGACAAACCTGACATTGAGGGAAAGCAGTGAAGGATGACCAGACTGATATCTGGGATGACAGGCTTGTTTTGGGAGCAGAATTTCGGGTGACTGGGCCTGTATTTCATGGGGATCAGCAAATGAGTGGAGATCTCATTGACATATGTCAAACTCTGACAGTGTGAGACAGATTGGAAGCAGAGATGATAGTTCACTTTATAGAAAACGGTTTATGAATCGCATTGCAGTCAAATCGCACTTAATAAACAAGCGTTATCAGATAACTGCCTATATATAGAATAGAGGAGCAAACTTGATGGGCTGAAAGCGCTATATCAGTTCTCGTTTTATATCTCACAAAGTTTCAACATATTTTGGGATATGAATATTGTATGAGGAAAACTGCATTGAGGAAATATTCGGCCATGAACTAGCATGGGGAAAGCTGAATGTATTGAATGACCACTTCCTTTCCCGATGTTTCTGTGCAGTCTGTGGGAAAGCTCTGTAAATGTTGTCACATGTGTAGGTTATGGTGGGTTCGCTGTGGGGAAACTGTCCCATAGTGCCCAGGGATGTGTAGGTTAGTGTGGGTGGCCGTGGGGACAGTGTCCCATAGTGCCCAGGGATGTGTAGGTTAGGGTGGGTTGTCCGTGGGAGGCCTGTGCAGGGTCGACAGGATTATGTTTCCAATTCCCTTTTCTGATAATGAGGCTGGTGCAAGGTGTTTTATCCTTTAAGACCTAAGAGCAGTTTGATGCAATTGAGTGTCTTACTTGGCCGATTCAGAGGCCATTGAATAGTTTATCACATGTCTGTGCGTCTGGAGTCACTTTTAGGCCAGACCAGGAAAGCACGGGAGATTCACTTCCTGAAAGTACATTGGGGAAGGAGATGGATGTTTACAATCAACATTGGACACAGGATCACTATTACTGACACCAGATTTTAGGTCTCGATATGTTTTGAATTATTTTTAACTTCCACCAGCTGCCAGAGCATTATCCTGGTCTGGATTAGTAATCCAATGATATTTCCACAACAACACCATCTCCACATGGGGACATATCGGAAACCATACTGGCCTGATTATTTCACTGCTACTTGACAGCTCTGTCAAAAATTATTCCCAACAATTTGACTGTCGTGATGAGAGTTCAAGGTGGTAATTGATCAGATTGCAATTATTCTCCTCTTCGGGGACTGGACATAGCTGAGTAATTTTCCGCATTGCCAGGGAGATGTCAGAGTTGAGGCTGGAAAGAAACAGCTTCCCCAGCGACACAGCTCTTTGTGCAGCACAAGTCTTCAGTCCTATTGCAGGAATGGTGTCAGGGACCATTGTCTTTGTCATATCTATTGTGTTCAGCTGTTTCTTCATGTCACGTACAGCAAATCGAATTGCTTGAAGACTGGCATCTGTGATTCTGTGAGCATCATGATAAGTGTGATTTGGATCATTCACTCAACACCTCTAGCTGAGGGTAGTGCAGTTACCACATCTTTGACTTTTTTTTCACTGACGTACAAAGATGTTCCGATATTTAGGATGAGGATATTTGTGGAGTACTCTCCTCCAGTAAATTGTTTAGCAGTCCATCGACATTTATGCTTCGATTTAGCGGGACGACAGAGCTTCGATGTAATCTGTTCGTCTTGGGATCATTTCCCCCTCTCCATCAGAAGTTAATTTTGCTCTTTGGAATGCAACCAGTCTAGTGTGGTAGCATTAATGGCTTGTCAACAGGTTTAGGGGTTCGTGATTCCAACCTTGGCATCAGCCCTATATTCAGTGACCGAACCTGATTTCTGACGCGGTAACACTTCCATGTTCATATTCTCATTCTGCTGAGGGCATCTCCCTGGTGTCACGCCTCCAATTTGTTACTTTAACTCAATCCATTTAAGGTAACAATCTAAATCGTTTCTTTTCCACAATATCAACTTCTGTATTTGAAGTGAATGTGCTTCCCTCTTTTTTTCTCCCTGACCATGATTAAAAGCTCTGTAGTATCAGTGATGACAGTCTTATGCAATTTCAGAGTCAAGGAACTTGTGCACCATGCGTTATTGTTCAGTTCCAAGTGTACAGCACTCCATGCTGGACAGGATGTTTGAGAATCTTTGATATCCTTCTTTGGAAATTGTCCAAAAACAGAAATTGCTGAAGAAATTACTGAAAATGTTGCAGCATCTTCTGGTGTGAATGTAGTGTTAAACTTTCAGTCCCAGTGACCCTCTACAAAACTCCCAGTTTCTCCAGCAATTTTTGTATTTTTATTTCCATATCCAAAGTTATTTGTTTTAGTGAGAAGTTGTGCTGTGCCTATTCATTTCTGGAGAAACTCAGCAAGTCTGTCAGCATCTTCAGATACAGAGAAAAGGTGTTAGCATTTCAAGCCCAGTGTGACACTTCTTCAGAACTGAAAAGGATTGGAAACTGGGATTTTTAATCCCTTGACATAGGTGGGGATGTGTGACAGGGATAAGAGGGTGCGGCAAAGTAAACAGTCTCTTAGCAGTAGTGAACGAGTGGATGAAGTACAATGTGTTTAAATTAAGCTGTGAATGGGGGAAAGAGATTCTCTCTCTTGAATGCAAGATAGAGAAGTCACAACCAAACAAGGTCAAAGGGAGGCCAGAAGGGAGAAGGTTGACTATGTGGCATTATATAGGTCTGGCCATAGATACGTTTTCACTGTCGAGACCATCACTCCCTTTAGACAAAGGAATTCAGGTGTTTGACTTCTTATTGGCACTAGTAAGCGTTTCATGCTGGCTTAGGATTGTAACATGAAGAAAAACAAATCACCATATGAGGTTTGGTCTAAGTATTGTTTACCTGTCATGCTTAATATTGTTTCAAATTTGCAGTGCTTATCTTTAAGTGCTTGTTCTTGACGTTATTATCAGATGGAGTGTTGGAGGTTGGGTGGTGACATTGTAAAATTTTCTAAAATCATGCGAGATATGGATAGAGTGAATAGACAAGATCTTTCCAACGGCATGGGGGAGTTCAGCCATAGAAGGCATAGGTTTAATGTGAAAGAGGGAAGATTTAAAAGGAACGAAGGGGCAACGTTTTTACACAGAGAGTGATATGGAATGAGTTGCCAGAGGACGAATGGTAGATGCCAGTACAGCTACAACATTTAAAACTCATTTGGACAAACATATGAATGGGAAACATTTAGAGGCATATTAGCCAAATGAAAGCAGATGGGACGAGCTTAATTTGGAAAACCTGGCCAGCATGGACATTTGGAAAAGCTTCATGCGGGATTTGCGTGGTCTTGTGAAAGGGAAATTATATTTTGCCCTGTAAAATTATGCAAAGTATTTCAGGAGATGCCTGAGAATGTAACAAGCGGACTTGATAAAGGAGATCTGGTAGACACCGGGCTTTCCAGAAATTTTCCATAATGTATTACAAAATAAAAGTTATTACATAAGACAGAAGCTCGTAGGATGATGGATAATGTATTAACATGGGATGATGATTGGTTAGCTCATAGCAATCGGAGAGTCAGGATGAATGAATCTTCATAATAAAAGTGTATCTGCTGGAGTGCCATGGCTATCAGTCCGATGGCATCAGTTATTTACAATCTATACTGACAGCCTGAAGGAGGGAGCTGAGTGCAACATACATCCGAGTTTATGGAAAACACTGAGAAACAAAAGGCAGGCTGCTATTTAATAAAAAAGACTTCCAGAAAAGGAGCAGTACAAAGGGATTGGAGTCTTCCTGTGTATGAAACATAAAGTCAGCATGCTGGTGCAGCAAGTAACTAGGATGGTTCACTAGACAGGTTCCCGGGATGAAAGGGTTGTGTTATTGAGAATCTCTAAAATGGTGAGGCAATTATTCATTGGGGTTTAAATGAATGATGAGTGACACTGCTGAAAAATACAAGACACATAAAGGGCTTGGGAAGGTAGGTAATGAGCAGATGTTTCCATACTTGGCCAAAGTGTCGAATCGAGGATATAGATACCGAATAAGGAACATCAATTTCAATCTGAGATGCAAACCGATGTCTTCTCTCAGAAGGTAGTGAATGTCTGGTTTATCTGGCCCAGAGAGGTATGGAGGGATACAACGAGTCGGCAAGAGAGTGGAGTTGAGCCTGGAGTACATCAGCCATGTTCTTATTAAATGACAGGGCTAGCTTGATGAGCGGAATGACCTACTCCTGTTCCTATTTATTCATTTCACATGCTATGCTTTTGGAAAGTAACGGTTATTTTACTGGAAATCGTGTTGTAAAATGTTGCATTTAGGGACAACAGAGGATTTGATATTTTAACCCTGGGTGGGGTATGTGGCTGTATTCTCAGCGTATCTGGGGCTGCAACATGACCCACATCTCGAGCAGAAGTTACAGAGAGGGGAAGCCTGTAAACAGGGATTCAGGGTGGGGGTTCACTTCCTGACCCAGCCTAGATTTTCCAAGTACATTTCCCAAACTACACTAAACCCTCGGAGTCGCCATGATCTGCCATCACGTAGCAGGTTGGAAAGGCTGAAAGGTACATCAGAACACAGGGCTGAGGAACACAAGAGGTCCATTCGGCCCTTTGAAATGATTCCACCAGTAAATGAGGTCATGGTTCATCTCATTGTGGTCCCAGCTACACTTTTCTCTCCATGCACCACTATCCTTGATCCACCTGTCTATCGAAAATAAGACCAACTCAGCCTTGTTATAATGTAAAGATCTCGCCATCCTAAACTTTTGGGAAAGTGAATTCCCACTTGAATGAAATCCCACTTTGTGACTTTCTCCTAATTCCTGAGGTTGGAGGGTGTCACTGTTTCCTTTTCTAGTCCCACTCCTCCACTGCACACAACAAATTTTAGATGTAACCAGGTTGGTGATATGGCCGATAATAAAGGTCTCAGACTGGGTCAGGTTCAGTGACAGGAACAAGTCAAACAGATTTCTTTAGTCAGACACAAATAACTAATAGATGCACATGGTGGATCTGTGGTTGCACTGCTACCTCCCATCACCAAAGAGCTAGGTTCAATTCCATCCTCGGGCAACCCTCGATGTGGATTTCAAACATTCTCCCCATGTCTGTGTGGGTTACATTCCAGTTTCCTCCCACAGTCCAAAGTATGCAGCTTAGACCGGATTGGCCATGCTAAATTGCCCATAGTGCCGAGGGATGTGTAGGTTGGATAGGTTAGTTTTGGGAAATGCAGGGTTACATAGATAGAGTAGGCGGGCAAGTCCGGGGGGCATACTGTTCCGAGGGTCAATGTGGACATGATGGACGGAATGTCCTGCTTCCACACTGTAGAGATTCGATTAAAACAACAAAACGTTTGGACTACACAAACACCCAGTGGGTATCGATCTGATCCACTCTCCTCTAGGGTTGGTATGTTTCAATAAGATCACCTTTCATTCCAAGAGTAACCTGTTAAAACCTTCATAATATAAGATCCCCATCCCTGGAATACATGAAGTGAAACATCTCCGAACTGCTTCCAATTTAATTATATCCTTTCTCAGGTAAGGAGGCAAAAATAATCTCACACACCGATGAGGTTAATTATTGTTTTCTCAATGGTGAGAGTATTTGGAACTCACTTCACGGCAGAGCATTAGAGGCAGATATATTGAATATTTTTGAGGCACAGAGAGAAGGTTAATAAATAATAACGGAGTCAAGGATTATCGGGGATTGGCAGGAATGTGCAGTGTTGGGGAAAGGCTGACAGTGGTACAAAATCACACTGCTCCAGAACATTCAGGAATAGAATGCAACACAAAATGATAATATCGATAAAATGTGAAAGGAGAATCCAAGATAGTGGCGATCCAGAAGGTCTGCTTTGCTGGGCTCTGCAACACAGCACGGGCAAAGTCGTTCCCTAACCCACTCCATCCCAGCCATTTACTTAAAATTCAACCCTAATAGAGTGATAGAATCTTTACTGATCCTGGTTTGTCATGTGGAAATGACAAAACACAGGAAAGGATAGAGTAAGTCCCAACACACGGTGCACCCGTCAGAAGCATCGAGCATGCCTGAGGCCGCCATTGCAACCCACTCTGCTCGTTCGATAGACCCAGTTACCCTCCAGGCCTTGGTCACTGAGTTCACCAACTTAAGTGAAATGATTGAAGGCATGATTGAAGAAATGTTCAACCGTGGCTAGAACCACTGCCACTCTCAGACGCGCTCCATAAACATGAGGATCAACTTGACAGGCTTGGTAACAGAACAGACGATGTCAAGCTCCGAACAGCAGTGGCAGAGACCGCGATCAATTCCTCCCAGGAGAGGATCCTCACCCTTGAAAAACAAGTCCGTACCTTAACTGAACATGATGACGACTTTGAGAACAGGGGCAGAATGAAGAATGTTCACATCATCGGTCTGCTGGACCGGACAGCAGGTGGTCAGCCAGTGAGTATTTTTTGAGAACTGGCTGCAGCGATTCCTTCACTTCGAAACTGAAGAGGGATGGGTGAAGACTGAGACAGTTCATCGGGTTACGATGCACAGGTCAGGCTCAGACCAGCGCTCTCGCCCTGTCCTTGTGTGGTTACATAGTTATGGGATAAACAAAGACTAATGGAAGCTTCCGGAACTCAGGGGAAAGAACCGATGGCTTTAATTCAAAGGTTCCATGATTGTGTCCTTTCGAGACTTTCAGCAGTGGCGTTTCAGAAAAAAAAAATCGTTTGATGATATAGAACACAGAACATTACAATGCAGTACAGGCCCTTCGGCCCTCGATGTTGCGCCGACCTGTCATACCAATCTGAAGCCCATCCCACCTACACTATTCCATGTACACCCATTTGCCTGTCCAATGACGAATTAAATGCACTGAAACTTGTCGAATCTACTACCGTTACAGGCAAAGCATTCCATATCCTTACTACTCTCTGAGTAAAGAAACTACCTCTGATATCTGTCCTATATCTATCACCCTTCGCCGTCACCATTCTTGGAAAAAGTGTCTCCCTGTCCACCCCATCTAACCCTCTGATTATCTTATATGTCTCTATTAAGTCACCTCTCAACGTTCTTCTCTCTAACGAAAACAGCCTCAAGTCCCTCAGCCTTTCCTCGTAAGAGCTTTCCTCCATACCAGGCAACATCCTAGTAAATCTCCTCTGCACCCTTTCCAAAACTTCCACATCCTTCTTATAATGCGGTGACCAGAACTGTATACCTTACTCCAAGTGCAGCCACACTAGAGTTTTGTACAGCTGTAGCATAACCTCATGGTTCCAGAATCGATCCTTCTATTAATAAAAGCTAAAACACTGTATACATTCTTAACAACCCTGTCTACCTGGGAGGTAACTTTCAAGGATCTGTGCACCTGGATATCGACATCTCTCTGCTCATCTACACTAACAAGAATCTTACCATTAGCCCAGTACTTTGCATTCCGGTTACTCCGACCAAAGTGAATCACCTCACACTTGTCCGCCTTAAACTCCATTTGCCACCTCTCAGCCAAGCTCTGCAGCTTATCTATGTCTCTCTGTAACCTACAACACCGTTCATCACTATCCACAACTCCACCGACCTTATTGTTGTCTGCAAATTTACTAACCCACCCTTCTACACCCTCATCCAGGTCATTTATAAAAATGACGAACAGCAGTGGACCTAACACTGACCCTTGCGGTATACTACTGGAAACTGGACCCCAGGATGAACATTTCCCATCAACCACCACCATCTGTCTTCTTTCAGCAAGCCAATTACTGATTCAAACTGCTATATCTCCCACAATTCTTTCCTCCGCATTTTGTAAAATAGCCTACTGTGGGGAATCTTATCGAATGCCTTGCCGAAAGCCATATACACCACATCAACCGGTTTAATCACTTCTACCCATATGGTCACTTTCGCAAAGAACTCAATAAGGTTTGTGAGGCACGACCTACCCTTCACAAAACCTTGCTGAGTATCCCTAATCAAATTATTCTTTTCTGGATGATTATAAATCCTATCTCTTCTAACCATTTCCAACACTTTACCAACAATTGAAGTAAGGCTCACTGGTCTATAATTATCAGGATTATCTCAACTCCCCTTCTTGAACAGAAGAACCACTTTTGCTATCCTTCAGTCTTCTGGCACTATTCCTGGAGACAATGACAATTCAAAGATCAATGCCAAAGGCTCGCCAGTCTCCTCACTGGCTTCCCAGATGACACTAGGATAAATCCCATCCAGCCCCGGGGACTTATCTATTTTAACACTCGGCAGGCTTTCTAATACCTCCTCCTTGTGAACCTCAATCCCACCTTGTCTTGTAGCCTTTTGTCTCAGTAATCTCCTCGACAACATTGTCGTTTTCCAGAGTGAATACTGCTGAAAAATATTCATTTAGTGCTTCCCCTATCTCCTCTGATTGCACACACAACTTCCCACTACTGTCCTTGGTTAGCCCTAATCTTACTCTCGTCATTCTTTTATTCCTTAAATACCTATAGAAAGCTTTAGGGTTTACACTGATCCTATCCACCAACAACTTCTCATGTCTCCTCCTGGCTCTTCTGAACTCTCTCTTTATGTCTTTTCTGGCTACCTTGTAACCCTCAAGCGCCCTAACTGAGCCTTCTCATCTTATCCTAACATAAACCTTCTTCTTCCTCTTGACCAGAGATTCAACTTCCTTCATAAACCACGGCTCCCGCGCTCTACAGCCTCCTCCCTGCCTGACAGGTACATACATATCTAGGACACACGGTAGCTTTTCCTTGAATAAGCTCCACATTTCTAATGTGCCTATCCCCTGCAGTTTCCTTCTCCATCCTATACTTCCTAAATCTTGCCCAATCACACCGTAATTGCCTTTCACCCCAGCTATAGCTCCTGCCCAGTGGTATACAGCTGACCCTTTCTCTCACTAAAGTAAACATAACAGCATTGTGGTCGCGATCACCAAAGTGCTCACCTACTTCCAACTCTAACGCCTATCAAGAGAAGAGTAAGGGAAATCGGGAATCAGTATTCCCTCTCGTACCCAACGATTCTCCGTATTGCATTTATTGGATCCATGAATTCGTCTGACTCTGCAGAGAAAGCGAAAACTTTGTGAACATTTTAAATTCCCCGATCGATTTTGTTTGTTTTTTGGGTTTTTGTTTGTTTAGTTTTGGAACATTTTTGAGAGTTTGTCCATTGTAGTAGTTTTAGTTTGTGTAGTTTTTAAGCTCTATGAGACTTTGTATTTTAATGATCAGTAATTCGATTTCCTCCTTTCTCAAATGTTGCTACAGTGTGTTCTGGATAATGATGTGCTTAAATGGTGTACCTGGAACATTAATGGGAGCTATTGGCCAATTAATAGGAAACATTTACTTTCTAGTCTTAAAAAAGAGAGGACGGATGTTGTCCTATTGCAGGAGATGCACCTTGATGGCAAGGAACATTTGACGTTACAGCAGGGCGGGTTTGATCGGGTTTATTTCTCGTCTTCTAATGCTAGGAGTAGGGGAGAAGCCATACTGGATAAGAAAAATCTTCCATTTAAATTACTAGATTGCATTTGAAACTCATGGGAGGATCATAATCCCCAAAGCCTTGAATTATGGTAAATAATCCAATGTTTTGAATGGTAATTGCGACCCCCCAACACTACACCCGGCGCACCCTCTTAAAATCCTTATAGATGCATTATCCAAATTCAGCTATCTTGCATCATGGAACATTATCGGAGGAGGAGATTTCAACTGCCTTATGGACCCCACGGTTGACAGAATGTCCAAAGGTCACTCAATATTCTCTTTGTAATGCAAACAATTAGTGGATTTGTGTGCAGAACTAGAGCTGGTGGATGTCTGGAGGCAGGTCTACCTCACAAGTAGGGATTTTATTTTCTCCTTTAACCCGATGAAATGCCACACGAGGATTGATCTCTTCCCCATCCCTGCAAAAATATTAGATTCGGTGGCATCCTGCACAATTGGGAATATTACCATTTCTGACCATACTTATTGATTAACATTAAGGGCAATATGACAGATTCAAGACACTGGCGAATGTATCCCTTTATTCTTAATGCTCATTGAGAATTTCTGTAATGAATTCAGATCTTTCTTAGCCATTACTTCAGACTTAACCAATAAGACATCCATTCTATGGGAAATTGTTAAGGCTCATGCCAATGTAATAATTATTCCTTAGGATGTAGCAGAAGGGGGAGCAAGAACGCTGGCTTGAGGCACAGCTGAGGGCAGCCAAGAGGTCATACTGTGATAGCCCTCTCAGTGGCTAATCTGCAGAGGATCACAACGCTTCGGTCTACAGTGAATTCCACGCTCACACAGACAGCCAAGAAGGAATTTACTTTTGCAAAACAAAGGCTGTTTGAACATGGTGATACGCCAGGCAAGTATTTAGCCTATCTTGGCAGGAAAACGAGCGCCCCTCTCAAGCCATTACCTCAATTAGGGAAGGTACTGGGATCCGAAACTTCGATTCCAAAAAGATTAATGCAGCCCCTCCGAGAATTTTCTCTGAATTATTTTAGACTGAACATTTTGAGGATAGATGGAGTAAGATGGAGTCATTTTTCTAGAACCTGGGTCTTCCAGGAGTAACCCCTGAATAGGTGTTGTGCCTTAATGCACCATTGTAAGCGCAGGAGGGTGTGAAGCAGCTTCAGAATGTAAAGGCAAACGTTCCTGACGGATTTCCTAGTTAATTTTATAGATAGTTTATAAACCTGTTGTCAGGGCTGATGTTTAACGTGTTCCGTCACTCATACAGTCAGGAACCCCTCCCTCCATCCTTAAGAGAGGCTCATATCTCTCTGATGATGAAGAAAGGAAGACCCTTAAGGATTGTGCTTCTTACACGCCAATCTCACTTTTGAATGTTGGTCTCAAAATCCTGTCTGAGACTCGTGCATTTAGGCTGGAAACTTTGCTGCATTCCGTTGCCAAAGAGGACCAAACAGGCTTTATAAAGGGCCACAGATCTTCCCACCATGTTAAGAATTTACTCAATATGATCCAAGAGCGTCAACAACAATCTGTCCAGGGATGATTGATCACTTTAGATGACAGAAGGCATTTGATTGGGTTGAGTGGCCGGATCTCTTCTGTATAATAGAACGGTTTGGTCTATGCAAAGTTTTTATCAAGTGGGTGAGGGTCCTTTACCGCGATCCTCTGGCTGCGGTTCTCACTAATGGTGTGCCAACCAGTAATATTAATATTTCTCAAGGCAGCCGACAAGGTTGACACCAATTACCTTTGTTGTTTACATTGGGGATTGCGCGACTGGCGGAGGCCATGCGTAGGGATGTCAACATATCTGCCCCAGGAGTGGGAAAGAATTCACGAAAGATTACATTGTATGCAGATGAGGGTGTTATGTTTTTGTCAAATCCCTCAATTTCGGTAGTTCGCATGATGCAATGCGTTAATTCGCTTTTGCCTTTCCGGACGATAAGATTAATTTTACAAAGCTGGAGGCCATGCCTATGGGAGGTCGTAGGGAAATACCTAATACTGAGGTCAAATCTTTGTTTCCTTTTAAATGGTCACGGGGGTGGTTTCCCTATTTCAGTATATTGACTACATCTGTCATTGATCATTTATTTAACGTGAACTATGTGCATTTCTTTGACAAAATTGAACAAGACCTTCAAAGATGGGAGGCATTTCCAATATCTTGGCTGGGTCGGATAGCTGTTATTAAAATGAATGTCCTTCCTCATTTCCTACACCCATGTGAATGCTTTCTTTGATGTTTCCCTGACAGATATTTCGGAAACATGATGGCTGGTTTCGCTCTTTTATTTGGTACTATTAGCGATTCTTTATCAAGCTAACAAAATTGCAACTTCCCCACAGATTGTGAGGAGTAGATCTCCCCGATTAAAAACAATCAATTAAGTTTTTTTAAAATCGTATGTTAGCACGTGGGCAGCTGAGGTCTCGGCATCAATATGGCTAGACATTGAGCCCGCTCAGACAAAGTGAACCCTTATTAGACAGTTGTTCTTAGATAAATGACAACTTTTGTGGAATATTGTCATAAACTAATGATATTAATACTGTTAAAACTTGAAGGACAATGCGTCAGATCGAGGGCAATACAGCCAAAACCATGTTTCTTACCCCCTATAATCGGTATACCAGGTAAACTAGGGATAATGGATTCCAGGTTTAAACTGTGGGCAGCGAGGGGGGTACCTTGCTTGGGTGATTTAGAATTAATAGAATCCCTACAGTGTGGAAACAGGACCATGGGCCCAGCAAGTCCACTTCGACCCTCTGAAGAGTAACCCACCCAGAACCATTCCTCTACCAACCTTTATTTACCCTGACTAATGCCCCAATTTACAGATCGTGGAACACTATGAGCGATTTAGCAATGGCCAAGTCATCGAACATGCACATGTTTGTGACTGTGGGAGGAAACCTACGCAGTCACAGTTGGGAATATACTAACGCCACACAGCCAGTCACCCAGGGCTGGAACCAAAGCCGTGACCCTGGTGTGGTGAGTCAGCAGTGCAAACCACTGAGCCACCACGTGTTACTTGAGGGAGAAACAATGATACCATTTGATTAAATAACTCGTAAGTATGGACTACATAGTAGAGACTTCTTCTGTTTTTTTTCCAGATTAGAGATTTGATTAAAAAACACAATTTTAAAAGACACTTATAGATCCAATACAGAGAAGCAGGTGATTATTATAAAGAAGAAACTCTCTGTCAGTACCCTTTACCATTTGTTGGAGAGTGTCCCCGCAGACAAGACTGTGCAGCTTCGTGACGTCAGTGCGAGAGACTGGGGGGGGGGGGTTAGATCTTTTCAGAGACAT
Source organism: Chiloscyllium punctatum (assembly GCF_047496795.1). Lineage (NCBI taxonomy): Eukaryota > Metazoa > Chordata > Chondrichthyes > Orectolobiformes > Hemiscylliidae > Chiloscyllium > Chiloscyllium punctatum. Next base: position 131,775,618 of record NC_092742.1, read on the forward strand.
GGGAGGATATTTGTGAAAATGCTCGAAGGATTTTGATCTCGAGGAGGACCCATTCCACGCAGTTGAAAATTCTTCATAGATTCTATCTAACCCAAGATTTTCTCTCAAAATTCAAAGTGGGATTATCTTCAGCATGTCCTAATTGCAGAATGACTTCAGGCGCTCTTAGTCATTGCATGTGGTCCTGCTGCAGGCTTTGTATATATTGGAGCACTGTGTTAGGTGTGGTAGAGTGGGTCTTGGAGACCGAATTGGAGGTGAACCCGCTTTCTCTTTTGCTGGGCCTGCCCAGATTATCTTACGCAGATGCACATGGGAAAAAACAAATCCTTATTTTCTGTGCTAGGAAATAATACACTGTTGTGTTGGATGTTTGAAAACTCCCCGGTGTCTGTTGGGTCTTTGTAAGCTTATCATGGAGAATATCCCTTTGGACTTTCTCACCAGCATGCTGCACCAAAAAACAGAGATTATTATAAGTCATAGAGTCATAGAATCATAGAGATATACACTATAGAAACAGACCCTTCTGTCCAACCCATCCATGCCGACCACATATCCCAGACCAATCTAGTCCCACCTGCCAGCACCTGGCCCATATCCCTCCAAACTCTTCTTATTCATATACCCATCCAAATGCCTCATAAATGTTGCACTTGTATCAGTCTCCCCGACATCACCTGGCAGTTCATTCCATACATGTACCACTCTCTGTGTGAAATAGTTGCCCCGTAGGTCTCTACTTTATCTTTCCCTTCTCACCCTAAATCTTTCCCTCTCGTTCTGGACTTCACGACCCCAGGAAAAAGACTTTTCCTAATTACCCAACACGTGCCCCTCATAATTTTGTAAACCTCTATAATGTCAGCACTCAGCATCCGACGCTCCAGGGAAAACAGCTCCAGTCTGTTCAGCCTCTCTCTATAGCTCAAATCCTCCAACCCTGGAAACATCCTTGAAATATTCTCGGAACCCTTTCAAGTTTCACAACATCTTTCCGATAGGAAGGAGACCAGAATTGCACACAGTAAGATAATCCAACAGTGTCCTAACTAGTTTCCTGTACAGCCGGAACATGATCTTCCAACTCCTGTAGTCAATACTATGACCAATAAAGGAAAACATATCAAACGCCTTCTTCACAATCCTATCTATCTGCGACTTCACTTTCAAGGAGCTATGAACCTGCACTCCAAAGTCTCGTTGTTCAGCAACAATCCCTGCGACCTTGCCATTAAGTGTATAAGTCCTGCTAAGACTTCCTTTCCCAAAATTCAACACCTCGCATTTATCTAAATTAAACTTCATCTGCCACTTCTCAGCCCAAAGGCCATTTGATCAATCTGAGGTGACCCTCTTCACTCTCGACTGCACCTCCAATTTTGGTGTCATCTGCAAACTTACTAACTGTACTTCTTATGCTTGCATTCAAATGATCCAAATCATAGTGAATCCAGCACCGATCCTTGTGGCACTGCACTTGTCACAAGCCTCCAGTCTGAAAAACAACCCTCCACCACCACCCTCTGTCTTCTGCCTTTGAGCCAGTCCTGTATCCAAATGGCTAGTTCTCCCCGTATTCCATGAGATCTAACTATGCCATTTAGTCTCCCATGTGGAACCTTATTAAAACACTTACTGAAATCCATATAGATCACATATACTGCTCTGCCCTCATCAATTATCTTTGTTACTTCCTCAAAAAACTCAGTCAAGTTTGTGAGACATGATTTCTCAAGCACAAAGCCATGTTGACTATCCCTAATCAGTCCTTGCCTTTCCAAATAGAGGCACATCCTGTCCCGCAAGATTCACTCCACCAACTTGCACTTTACCAACATCAGGGTCACCGGTCTATAGTTCCCTGGCTTGTCCTTAACACCCTTCTTAAACAATAGCACAACGTTAGCCAACCTCCAGTCTTCCGAAACCTCACCTGTGACTATCCATATTACAAATACCTCAGCAAGAGGCCCAGCAATCACTTCTCTAGCTTCCCACAGAGTTCTTGGGTACACCTGATCAGGTCCTGTGGATTTATCCACCTTTACCCGTTTCAAGACATCCAGCTGTTCTTCCTCTGCTAGGTGTCACTATCTTTTTCCCAACATTTTATATCTTCCATATCCTTTTCCACAGTAAATACTGATGCACAATACGCGTTTAATATCTCCCCCATACTTCCTGTGCTCGGAAGAATATTCTATTGTGTTGGATGTATGAACCCCACCAGCACCCCCACCCCACAACCACCCCCACCCCCGCCCCCCGGGGTCTGTTGTGTTGTTGTAAGTTCGTCATGGAAAATATACCTTTGGACTTTCTCATCAGTATGATGCACCGAAAAGCAGAGATTCATTTAAGATATGGCAACACTTTTTGGATCACCGCGATACAGGCTTATCTGCCACTCTAAAAAGGGCTATTATATAGCCATGACGATATTGTCTAATGAATCACATATGAAGAATTATGAACGTATGAATGTGTATCAGTAAATGCTCTCGTAGAACAAGAGCTATAATTTTGTTATACTGAGCCATCTTACTTATTTATTATTTATTGATTATTGTTGTTTTTCTTCTGTCCGTTCAGAGAATTTAACTTATTTTGTATATACATGTACATGGGTGTAATTTTGTTCATTTATTTGAGTTGTTTTGTTATTGGTTTAATCTAATAACAAACATATCTTTTTCAATAAAAAATTCTGTTAAAAAATTAAAATGCAAACATTGATAGATTCGAGTCCCAAATAACTCTCATTAGAGAGACCACTCATGGTGGTTTACGTTGAAGTTCACCACACGGGTGATGGGGTGAGGTTGAGACAGCATCCCCTTCATGGTAACCTCTGTCAGTGTGGGGAATTGAACCTGTACTAGTGGCCTCCCTCTGCGTCACAAACCAACCATCCAGACAACTGACTGGGAGACTGTGTAACTGTTACACACAGAATCAGTCACAGACAAAGGGCAAGATAAATTTGTATGAAAAGGAAAAGGGTATATTTGAGATAAAAATGTTCTCTGCTAGAAGTTATACTTTATAATGAGACAAGTGTTTGGAAGGTGTCTTTGGCTGAATACAATAAGGTGAGACATGTGAAATTACCAGAATGACTAATTGTGATTGGATATCGATAACCATGAAATAAGTGCATGTTTTTGATTTGTCTGTGGAAAGCATGATGACTGTTGCATGAATTTATAAATCAGATGAAATATATTGTAAGGAGAGTCCGTCCCCATGGGAAATGCCTTCTGAACACATGCTAGAAGAAACCCGGGGTAAAACGTGTCTGAGAATCGTCTGCTCGGTAAAAGGAACCTTGGGGTTAAATGACTGAAAATTCCTGTAACATGGAGCTGAGAAAACCATCAGATCACTCCCAAACGTATTCAATGTTGCAGCATATTTGAAGTACTGAATGGCCTCATGATGGATGTTAATTGTGTGTGATTTGAATAACGTGCATCTCTACTCCATCTCCTTACTTGTTACACACTGGGGCACAGCCGTTTTCCTGAAACTGGGAATAAGTTGTAACAACATCTGGAACATTCCATAATTGGCATTCCCCAGAATATTCTATAACAATGTGGGGGGAATTAGAAAGGCAAGAGAGAAAGAGGGAAAGTGCTGCATGCAGTAGTGAAAGTGGTGGAGCATGAGCCTTGTTAGTGGGTTGGTGCTAAAACAGGTATACAGTGAGGTAAAAACAATGACTGCAGATGCTGGACTGGATAAGTGGTGCTGGAAGAGCACAGCAGTTCAGGCAGCATCCAACGAGAAGCGAAATCGCACCAGCACCACTAATCCAGATATACAGTGAGGGTGAGGGAGCAGAGAGAATACGGTGACCCTTATCCTGACTGAGAGTGGAAGGTTATTAATGCTTGTCCTGTTTTGCTGGACATTTCTGCAGACCGCAGAAACTGAACTGAGCTGGGTGGTGAGCTCAGACCATGCCTGGTGGATCTGGTCGTGTGGCCACCTCTGGGAAGAGAATTGTCCCCTTTTGTACTAGCCCATCCACCAGGTCCTCCGTGCTGCTGTCGACAAACCGTAGTGTAATTTCCCCTTAGCTGCCATGCTTGGAGAAAGTGTGCAGGGCAGCTCCAAACGGAGAAAGTGCAACCGTGTGCACATTGGCCTTTTAAATATGGCACCAGTGTCAGGGATCACGGAATATCCAGGGGCACCTGGGAGACTGTGAGTATCTCTAGTCATGATGGGTGGAGAATTGGGCTGGTATTGTATGAGAGGGACACTATGGAGTGGTGTGGATAGTTAATGAGATGAATTTGGTAAGATAGCACCATGAAACTAGCTCGGCCTCGTGCAGACAGCCCCTCTGTCACACTCAACGAAAATGTCACTGAGACTGTTTTTTTGTTAGATTCAGCCCAGTGAAGTGAAGACTCTGCTGTCCTCACTCCCAGTTACAAAGCTGCAGAACAAATGCTCATCTAAAACTATTCATCGCCTGAACTCACAGCAACATCTCTTTCACTCATAATTCTTCGAAATACTGACCTTTGTTGCATGATACTATCGAAATGTCTTCATTTCAGCATTCTGAAACCTGTGAACATATCCTTTCATTACATTTTTTCTCAGTCTCCCCCCGACCCTGTCTCCACCCCAAAACACACTCATTTACAGTCATATTGCCAAGACTGCCAATATGACTGGCCATTTGGCCCAGCTGGTCCAAAATGCCCATCCAGACTCACCCCATTCCCCTGCCCTTGTTCTGCATCCCTCTAATCCTTTCCTATCTGTGTATTTGCCCAAATGCCTTTTCAATGTTGTTATTGTACCCACCTCAATCACTTCCATTGACAGCTCAGTCCATGTGCGTTCCACACTCATTGTAAAAAGATTGCCCCTCAGTTTCCTTTCAATATTTTTTATCTTTTCCAAACATTAACAGATGTCCTCTAGTCCTCGATTCCCAAACCTTCGGAAAAAATTGTGAAGTATTCAGCACAAGCACGCCTCTCATGATAGTATAAGAGTTACACTTCTATAAGAACCTCCTCAGTTTCCTACGCTGTAAATAAATAAGTTCTAACCTGTTCAATCTCTGCCTATAACTTAGAGCCTTTTGCCCAGGGAACATCTTTGTAAATTTGTTCTACATTCTTTCCTGTTCAATAATATCCTTTCTAGAGCAAGCTGAACAAAACTGAACACAATACTCTAACTGCAGCCTTACCAACACCCTGTACAACTGCAACATAACGTCCCAACTTCTATACTCAATGCGCTGATGAAGGCCAGTGTGCCAACAGCCTTCTTCACTGTCCTATGTATCTGCGACTCAAATTTCAGACAAATGTGCACCTGATCGCCAACATTCTTTTGTTCCACTACATGCCTTAAGGCACTATCATTCGTCATTAAACTCCTACCTGGATTTGACTTTCCAAAATGCAAGACGTCACACTTATATGTATTAAAGTCCATTTGCTATTTCTCAGCCCACTTCCCCAGCTGGTCAATGTACTGCTGCAATTTCTGATAATGTTCCTCACGGTAAACGATGCTTCCTAATTTCATGTCATCTGCAAACTCACTAACGTTGCGTTGTGCACTCTGGTCCAAATCATTGACATAGATAACAAACAGCAATGGACCCAGGACGGACCACTGAGGCACTCCACTAGTCACAGGCCTCCAGTCCAACAAGCATAACTCCACCATAGCCATTTGCTTCATAACGTCAAACATTTTTGTCGCAAATTTGCCAGTTTACATTGGAGTCCATGCGGTCTAACCTTCTAGAGCGGCCTACCATGTGAAAACTTATCAAAGGCGTTACTGAAATACATATAGACTTTGTCCACCACCCTGCCCTCGTCTACCTTCCTGGTCACTTCCTCAAAAAACTCTATCAAAATTTGTAAGGCATGATCTGCCATGCACAAAGCTATGCTGACTGCTCCAAGTCAAACTCTGCTTTCCCAATTAATACATATCTTAAATCTCCGAATATTCTCAAGTGGTTTCCGGAAACAGATGTGAAGCTTACTGGTGTATATTTCCTAGGCTTTTCTTTGCAGCCCTTCTGAATAAAGGCACAACATTTGCTACTGCCAGTTGTCCGGGACGTTGGCCTATGAACTGTCTTCTCTCGCCTCTTGCAGTGTTCTTAGATGTATCTGGTCAGGACAAATAGATTTATCTGACATTATGCATGCTAATATGTCCAACAGCACCTCTACTGTGATATGGACTGTACCAAGATGCGAAAATTAACCTCCCAAAGGTCACAGGTCTTGATGTTTTTCTTCATGGTAAACACAGAGGGGAAATTGAGGACCTCACCCATCTTTTGTGGTTTTACACATGCATGCCTATTTTGGATTTAAAGACGTGATATTCTCTCTCTAAATGTTCTTTCTCTTTACTATACTGAATTTAGATTCACCCTAATCTGCTCAGGAAAGGCTATCTCATACCCCCTTTTCACCTTACTGATTTCCTTCTTCAGTAAACTGCTCTATCCTCTATGTACCTCCCTTGATCCCAGCTCCTGTACCTGAGCGATTCCTCCATTTTTTGCTGGTCAGACCCTCAATAACTCTTGTCATCCAGGGTTCTCTCTTTCAGCCTCACTTTCTCTTCACCCTCACAGTAACATATAGACCTTGAACTCGAACTATCTCATTTTTGAAGCTCTCCCACTTGCCCGGGATGATTTTACCTGGAAACAAACTACTCCAATCAACCCCTGCAGTCCCCAGTCTAATTCCAACAAAATATGCCTTGTCCCAAATTACAACTTGAATCCGTGGACCAATTTTGTCCCTACCATAACTATTTTAAAATTATTACAGCTCTAATCATTTTTCCCAAAATTCTCCCCCACTTTACATCCATCACCTATCCTGCTCGATTTCCCCACAGTAGCTCGAGTTTGTCTCTTCCAGACTAAGACCCTCTACATGTTGCTTGTGGAAGCTTTCCTGAACACACTGAACAAATTACGTTCCATGTAAGTTCTTAACCCTCTGGAAGTCCCCGTCTATGTTAGGATAATTGAAACCAACTATTAGGACAACCCTATTGCTCCTGCAAGTCTCGCTCGTCTCCCTGCATATTTGTTCTTCTCATTCCAATTGATTATTTGAAGGCTTATACTGTATCTACTATAACATGACCACACCCTCCTGCTTGTTTATAACATTCACAAAAACCCATTGGAGATTATCGCAGTTATTTTATCTTTAAATACGAAGAGTGATACTCGCCATAATCAGAACTATTGGTATTTAAATTGTTTCCATTTACATCTCTTCCTCGCAGTGATTTTCACATCCGCAGCACCGCTTGTAAAGGCACCGTGGAGATATGGAGATATAAATGGTTGGGAACTGCACATCCTATCACTTTCAGCATTGGTTACATATTTCCCCACACTGGGCAGTGATCTAACTCTGTGCAACTGCCCGAACAATGCAACAGCCTGGGTTTATATATGTATGAACCAGTGCGGACTGCACAGCTCCCCACGCTGGACATTTCACCCAGGAATAGAGATCAAGCATTGGTGTGGGCAGCACAGAGTTTCATCTGGACATCGCTGTGTTGCATTCAGCAGTACACTAGCCGGATCTACAGAGTGCTGCATCCTCAATATGTAATGGATAGGCTGGTTATGTGAGTTGGACTGTGTATGTGAGAGTAGTAAACATCTGGCAATAACTTTTTTTTTTGTTTTCATTCTTGTGATTGGGTCGTTCAAATCCTGACTCATCCAGTTAGATCCATCCCTCTGGATGAGTCATAGTGACTATTGTTACAGGAACAGTTATCGGCAATATGACCAACAAATGGAGCACAGGCTGTAGAGAGGACAGTCTCCGTAAAATGGCATGAGGGAATCACCATCAGATCAGCCACGGTCTTAGTGAATGGTGGGGCAGGATTGAATGGACCACTAATGCAATTTATTTATATATTTCTGTTTGTTCCAAGCAAACTCCTCTTCTCTCCCAATGTCCCACACTGGTGAGGAGTGAGTCACCTCCTGCTGTCCTCGCATAACAGGATCCTGGGGCCTCTCTAATCTCCAGATTTCCCTGTACACCAGTTTCGATCTCTGAGTGACTTCCTCCTGTCCATGTGCCCCAATCTCAAGCAGTTGAGTAATTGCCTCCTGTTCCTGTATACTAGTGTTGAGCTCTGAGTGACTCGCTCCTGTTCCTGTGTCCCAGTCTCGAGCATTTGAATGACTGCCTACTGTTCCTGTGCCCCAGTCATGAGCTCTGAGTGACTCCCTTCTGTCACTGTGTCCCAGTCTCAAGCAGTTGAATGACCGGGTCCTGTTCCTGTGTCTCTATCTTGAGCAGTTGAGTTACTGCCTCCTGATCCAAGGTTTGCGAAAGTAGACGTCCTCCTCCTACTACTGACTAATAGGCTCCAATAGCTCTGTGCTCACCTGCTGCTCCTGTAGAATGGAGTTGAGGACCTGAATGGCGTCTTCACATTCCTTACAGCTTCTCGTGACCAAAAGCCTTTCTCCTGTTTCTGTAAAACACCATCAAAATCTGAATGATGTATTTTTGTATTTTAATCTCAGCAATTGAGCAAACAAACTGACTGACATAATTCAGAAGCTGAATAGCCTCCTCCTGTTCCTGTGTTGTACACTCAAGAGGCAATTGACTCTTAGAGATGTGCAGCATGGAAAAAGACTTTTCGGTCTGATCGTCCATACCGACCAAATATTCTAAATAATTCTCATCCCCCTTGCCAGCACTTGGCCCATCTCCCTCTAAACACTTCCCATGCCTGTATCCATTCAAATGCCTTTTAAATGGTGTAACTGTACCTGCCCCCACCACCTCTTTTGGATGTTACATCCATGCACGCAGCAGTCTTTGTGTAAAATATTATGCCTCATGTCCCTAAGTAAATCTTTCCCCTCTCAACTTAAACCTTTCTCTTCTAATTTTGGACTCGGCTATCCTGTGGAAAATATGTTGACTGTTTCCCTTATCTATGCCCCTTATGATTTTATAAACACCTTTGAGGTCACCTCTCAGCCTCAACACTTGAAAATTGTCCCAGCCTATTCAAACTCTCCCTGTAACTCTAACCCTCCAACACCTGCAACATTCTTACAGCAGGGTGACCAGAATTAAAGGCAGTATTACAAAAGTGGCCAAACCAAAGTCCTGTACAGATGCAACATGTCATGCGAATGTTTAGACTCAAAGCACGCACCAATAAAGGGAAGATCACCAAGTGCCTTTTTCACTATGCTGTCTACCTGTGATGGCACTTTCAAGGAACGGTGAACCCGCACCACAAGTTGACACAGTATCTCAGTGACTAGCATTGCTGCTTCAGAGTGCAGCGATCTGGGTTTAATTCCACCCATGAATGACTGCCTGTGTGGAGATTGCACATTCTCCCTCTGTCTGCATGAGTTTTCTCCAGATGCTATGTTTTCCTCTGACAGTATAAAGATATACAGATAAGGGTAGATTAGCCATGCTAAATTGTGTATAGTACCCAGGGATGTGTAGGCGAGGTGGATTAGCCATGGAAAATGCCAGCTCAGTGGGATAGGGTAGGGGTTTGTCCAGTGGGATACTGTTTAGAGGGTCGGTGTGGCCACGATGGGCCGAATAACCTGTTTCCTTAGCCAGTTTCCTCACTGCACGGATTCTATAATTTCTATGGATTTCTCCTTGATTGGCAGCTTGCGACAGGACACCACCCATATGTTTTGCCTTGGTTTGTCTTGGCAAAATGCAACACCTTATATTTATCTAAAATAATCTCCATCTGCCACTCCTCGGTTCACCTAAGCAAAGTTTTATTAAAAACTGAGAGATCATTCTTCCCTGTCGACTACACCAACAAATTTGTTATTGTCTACAAACTTACTGACCATACTTCATATACTCAAATGCAAATGATTTGTATAAGTGACAAAAGGCAGTGGACTCACTATTGATCTTTGCGGCATGCCACTGGTCACAGGTCTCCCAGTTTAATGAACAAGTGTGCACTGTCACGCCCTGTCTCCAATATTTAAGTTCATTTTGGATCTAAATGGCGAGCTCTCCCTGGATCCCAGGCAGTCTAACCTTGCTCACCAGGGTACCATGTAGAAAATTTTGGTTTTCTTACTGAATTCCATAAAGACAACATCTACTGTCCTACCTTCATCAATCATCTTCATCAATTCCTCATAAAATTACACTGAGTCAGTGAGACGTGATCTCCAATGTACAAAGCCCTCTTCAGTCCTTGTTTTCCAAATGCATATTCATCCTTTCCTTCAAAAGTCCCTCCAACAATTTCGTCACCATTGACGTCATGCTCACCGATCTATGGTTGCCTGTTTTTTCCTTACTTTCTTAAATAATGACACTATGTTAGCAGCCCTCCAGTCTTTTGACACCTGTGGAAATCAGTGACATAAATATATCAGCAAAATGCTGACCAATCTCTTTCCGAGCTTCCCACAAACTTTTGGGATACAACTGATCAGGTGCCAGGGATTTGTTCATCATTATGTGTTCTAAAATATCCAACAACTCCTTCAAATATGCACACTTTTCAAGGTATCACTATATATTTCTTCATTCTCTCGCTCTTGTAACCTCCTCCACATTAAATACTGAGGAAAAATACTTGTTTCATATCCCTGCAATCTCCTGTGGTTCCACACATAGGTAGCCTTACTGACCTTTAAGAGGCCCTATTCTGTACCCAGTTAATCGTTTGCCTTTAAAGGATTTGTAGAATTTCTTCAATGCCTCGTTAACCCTACTTCTAAAGCCATCTCATGTCAACATTTTTCTGGCCCGATTTCCCCATAGGCTATACACTTGCTGCCTTTATACACCTCTCGGGATTCACTTGATCGCGGCTCTGTTTACCTGACATATGCCTCCTTCCTTACCTTGACCAGAGCATCAATATATCTAACCATCCAGCACTCCCTGCACCCACTAGTCTTGCCCCTCTCACTAATGGGAACACTTTGGCTCTGGACTCTCTGAAACCAAGGTTTGATGAGCTTGCATTTTCCAACCAACATTTTACCTGCAAATGGGGTATTCCAATTTGCCTTTTACAGGGCTCAATTCACACTTTCAAAATTGGCCTTGTTCAAAGTTAGAACTTTAATGTTTACATCAGGTCTTTCCTATTCCACAACTGGTTTAAAAACTAATATTTATGTGCAACAGACTTGAAAGTTAAAAAAAAACTTCCTGCCCCTCTGTAACAGGCTCGAGAGGCTGAATGGGCTCCTCGTGGTCCTCTGTAATCACTGGAAAGGCATGGCCTCCTCCTGTCCTTATGTAACAGATCCGAGACATTAAATGACACAGCAACCCGTGGATTACGAGCAGCCATTAAACTGTATCTGATGGAGGTCCATCCCTTCTCAGTTACAGAAACACAAACAACCCAGTGTACTCCAGGTGCCCTCTCAGTAACACTTCATACAGCTGCAGCGACATATCTCTTTCAAGGTTGACAGGCAGCCTAACCATGTTAACCCGTCTACCAGGTAGAACATTTTGGTTTTCTTACTGAATTCCATAAAGACAACATCCACGGACCTGCTTTCATCAATCATCTTCATCACGTCCTCAAAAAACTACACCGAGTCAGAAGGCCCTCTTCAGTCCTTGTCTTTCAAAATGTCTATACATCATTTCCCTCAAAACCCCCTCCAACAATTTAGTTACCATTGACGTCAGGCTCACCGATCTATGGTTGCCTGTTTTTTTCCTTAAATAATGTTGACAATATGTGCCAATATTCCGGATTTCCACCTTTCCAAGTAGCAACAGGCTGATATGGGTTGAATGGCCTTTTCTTATTCCTCTGTTAGAGGCCCAGAGGGACAGAATTGCTTCGGCCTGTTCCTGAGCAGCAGTCTCAATGCTCTATCTCAAGGTTATGAAATGATTTGATAACAGGGCACTCAAAACCAGGAGGAGCCTCACACTGGTCAATAAGTATTATACTTTGGGTTAAGGTATCGAGAAACTTGCCCACCCGACATTTCTTGTGCAACCGATCTGTTATTTTATAATTGTCTCCCTTCATAAACAGAGTGGAACATATATAGACACCTGCAGTGACCTATTAGTACTCTCATATACAAGTTTAAAAAAAAGATTGAAAAGATTTAAAGATTTATGGTCCAACCCTCAGCAACCCTCATACATTCCATCCAAACCCAGTAAATGTTCCCTTTTATGGTGATATGAAAAGTGATCTGTGGAACTGGTTAACTGAACCTGTTTGTTTAGTCATGAATTGGAGATGCTGGTGTTGGACTGGGGTGTACAATGTTAAAAATCACATAACACCAGGTTATAGTCCAACAGGTTTAATTGGAAGCACGTTTGCTTTTGGAGCACGGCTCCTTCATCAGTTGATAGTGGAGGACACACTTCATAGGCACAGACTTTATAGGAAAAAATTACAATTTGATGTAACTTAAATTATGCATTGAAAAATACCTTGATTGCCTGTTGAATCTTTCATCTTTTTGAATACAATGATAGTTTCATTTCTTTCATGTGTAAATAACAAAACCTTTTTCTTTTAAAGTTGCATTCTCGGGTTAGCTGTAACAATGAGTGTTAGCTAGACAATATGTTGAAGGTGTTAGCCCCCGTGTTCTCTGTCTATAACATGATGTGTGGGTTGATTCTAATCTGAAAAGTGAGATAACGGAGTTTTACATCAATTCATGCAGTTTATGAGCTCACAGGTTTACATAAATTCTCGCAGTTTTTGAGCAAAGTACAATGTAACTCTGCAAGTACAAATTCAGACCACAAAATATATGTGTGCATGTGGGTTTTTGTATGTGTGTGTTTGTCTGGGTTGGTGGTTGTGAGTGTGAGAGGGAGTGTGTGTAGTGATTTAGAGTCTCTTAGGTCTGTGAGGGAGTGCATGTGTGAGTGTGGGAATGTGTGTGCGTATCAGGGTGGGGGGGGTTTGAGTATCAGTGAGAGAGAGAGTGTATATGTGTGTGCATGAGTGTGGAGTGGTCAAATCTCTAAGCGGATGCCTGTGTGAGAGTGGATGTCTGTAAGGGTGTGTGCGAGTGTCTGTGTGCGTGTCTGTGTACATGAGTGTCCATATGT